>NW_027127799.1:12500-25000 GCF_037325665.1 Littorina saxatilis | reverse complement strand
CATTTGTAAACAGGAATCGCTTGACAAGTGGCCCCCTTCATCCCCCCCTTCCTCGTCCTGATATGGCTCTGCGTAGTCGGCTGGACGTTAAGCAACAAATAAACAAACAATTGTACGATAGTCCCTGGATCAGTGGGTCTTTCTCTATTTGTTTTGTTAGTCATTGGATGCGTGGATCTGTATTTTGTTTGTTAGTTTATCAGTGAGACAGGCGCTAATTGTTTTGTTAGTCACTGGTAACGTGGGGCAGTCTCTGCTTGTTCTGTTAGTGTATCAGTGGGGCAGTCTCTACTTCTTATGTTAGTTACTATGTTAGTAATTATTACATGTGCTGATTGTTCTCTTTGCCTGCGCCCGTATAGTATGTTGGTTATGATTGGTCATAGTATGTTTGTTTATGTTTGGTCGTTATCTTTGCCTGTGCGTGTATTGTATGGTTGGTCGTTTTCTTTGCCTGTGCATGTATAGTTTGTTGGTTATGTTTGGTCGGTTTCTTTGCCTGTGCGTGTATAGTATGCTTGGTCGATGTATGTATTGTAAAGCGCTAAGAGTAGACAATTTTCTAGAATAGCGCTATAAAAGTTTGCATTATTATTATTATTATTATTATTATTATTATTATTATTATTATTATTATTATTATTATTATTATTACTGGATCAGTGGGGCAGTCTCTACTTCTTATGTTAGTTACTGGATCAGCTTGTATGCAAAGTCACGGAAATACTGGATCACTGGGGCACAGATTCTCCCGGGGAGACACCATGAAAACTCCGGATTTAGGCTGATGTGTACCTGTTGCTACATGCTGGGAGATTACTAGGGGTTGCATCAGTTCATCTCTCACTTTGTGGTGAAATGAACACGTCGGTGGTCCTGAGCATTTTTGGATTCTAACTTTCTTTCTTTTCTTTATTTGGTGTTTAACGTCGGTTTCAACCACGAAGGTTCCCGCAGTGGGGCACTGCGGTTATGAAATTAAAAGCCCCTCCTGTTTTTGGAACCGCAGGAGCTTTCTAGTTTGCTGTTAGGTAGATTTTTGGTTCCTCTTTTCTGTCATGCTCTCTTTTTCTTCATGAATTCTTTTCTTTTTTCTGCCTTCTTGCTCATTCACCTGTATTTTTTCCAAAAATCTCTTCTCTTGCCGCTTGTCTCGCGATTCATGTATAGTTTAATCTGTTAGTGTTCTGATGTAAGTCCAGCAGTAGATAGGTTAAGCCTATTTTAACATACTGGAAACTGGTAATCTTCCAGTAGGTATTAATTTAGTTTTACTAAAGCCTGCTGGGACACAAGTAATGGGTTAGTGCATTTGTAAACAGGAATCGCTTGACAAGTGGCCCCCTTCATACCCCCCTTCCTCGTCCTGATATGGCTCTGCGTAGTCGGCTGGACGTTAAGCAACAAATAAACAAACAAACAAACCAGGAAGGTAGATTCTAACTGGTGATTGACATTTTCAGTCAGGTGCCTTTAAATGCTTTACACAACCCACCCTTCTCCAGTTAGTCACTTATTGTTCCTGTTCCGTTTCTTTTAATTCGTGCTCTTGTAGCTATTGTCGTTGTTGGATTCCTTTGCCCTGCTTAAGCAGCGGTATCGAGGTGAGCCTATCCTGTTCTCAGACTGTCGGCCAAGTTAAGTACCTTTACAGCTTTGATTGGGCGATGGTATTCGAAAGAACAAGTCGCGTAAGGCGAAAATACAATATTTAGTCAAGTAGCTGTCGAACTCACAGAATGAAACGCAATGCCATTTTACTCGTAGCATCGTCAGGCCACCGCTCATGGCAAAGGCAGTGAAATTGACAAGAAGAGCGGGGTAGTAGTTGCGCTAAGAAGGATAGCACGCTTTTCTGTACCTCTCTTTGTTTTAACTTTCTGAGCGTGTTTTTAATCCAAACATATCATATCTATATGTTTTTGGAATCAGGAACCGACAAGGAATAAGATGAAAGTGTTTTTAAATTGATTTGGACAATTTAATTTTGATAATAATTTTTGAGTCACTTGAGAAAAAGTGACTCTATGTAATCGGTCAGTGTTAGTCTGTCCGGCCGGCCGGCCGGCCGGCCGGCCGGCCGTCCGTAGACACCACCTTAACGTTGGACTTTTCTCGGAAACTATCAAAGCGATCGGGCTCATATTTTGTTTAGTCGTGACCTCCAATGACCTCTACACTTTAACGATGGTTTCGTTGACCTTTGACCTTTTTCAAGGTCACAGGTCAGCGTCAAAGGAAAAATTAGACATTTTATATCTTTGACAGGAAACTATCAAAGCGATCGGGCTCATATTTTGTTTAGTCGTGACCTCCAATGACCTCTACACTTTAACGATGGTTTCGTTGACCTTTGACCTTTTTCAAGGTCACAGGTCAGCGTCAAAGGAAAAATTAGACATTTTATATCTTTGACAAAGTTCATCGGATGTGATTGAAACTTTGTAGGATTATTCTTTACATCAAAGTATTTACATCTGTAGCCTTTTACGAACGTTATCAGAAAAACAAGGGAGATAACTAGCCTTTTCTGTTCGGCAACACACAACTTAACGTTGGGCTTTTCTCGGAAACTATAAAAGTGACCGGGCTCAAATTTTATGTGAACGTGACTCATTGTGTTGTGAATAGCAATTTCTTCCTGTCCATCTGATGCCTCATATAATATTCAGAACTGCGAAAGTGACTCGATCGAGCGTTTGCTCTTCTTGTTATATATTTAATTTTCAGAGCTTGTTTTTAATCCGAATATAACATATTTATATGTTTTTGGAATCAGCAAATGATGGAGAATAAGATAAACGTAAATTTGGATCGTTTTATAAATTTTTATTTTTTTTTTTTACAATTTTCAGATTTTTAATGACCAAAGTCATTAATTAATTTTTAAGCCACCAAGCTGAAATGCAATACCGAACCCCGGGCTTCGTCGAAGATTACTTGACCAAAATTTCAACCAATTTGGTTGAAAAATGAGGGCGTGACAGTGCCGCCTCAACTTTCACGAAAAGCCGGATATGACGTCATCAAAGACATTTATCAAAAAAATGAAAAAAAACGTTCGGGGATTTTATACCCAGGAACTCTGTCAAATTTCATAAAGATCGGTCCAGTAGTTTAGTCTGAATCGCTCTACACACACACACACACACACACACAGACACACGCACATACACCACGACCCTCGTTTCGATTCCCCCTCGATGTTAAAATATTTAGTCAAAACTTGACTAAATATAAAAAGGTAAATGGACCGAATGTCATTTGTTTGGGTCTACATTTCTCTCTTCTTCTTCTTTGTGCATGGGCTGCAACTCCCACGTTCACTCATGTCTGTGCACGAGTGGATTTGTACGTGTATGACCGTTTTTACGCCGCCATTCAGGCAGCCATACGCCTATTCCAGGGGATGGGTCTACATTAATTTTGAAGTAATACATTTTGTGAACATGTTGCAGTTGTTTCTTACTCGTCCAACAGAATTCGAAAACCGCATAAATCGTAGGAGTTTGATAGGAAGGCTGGTTGGAGGGGGGGGGGGGGGGTATTGGAGTGGGTGAGGAGTGGTGAGGGATGGTGGTAAAGTAACGAGAATGCGGTATCTTGCGAGGTGGGATTGGCTTTGGAAACCGAACCATTTTGTGAGTTGGGGGGGGGGGGGGGGGCAGTAAAGAATCAGCAGATTTACGCTAGATAGGATTTCCCCGTAACTCACCCCGGTAACCAGGTCAGTAAACCTCGAAATCTAAGTAAAGGTGAGCGCGAGATGCACCGAGGAGAGAGAGAGAGGGAGAGGGAGAGGGGGAGAGAGGGAGAGAGGGAGATCTGGTTCCAGATACAAAGTTGAAGACAGGACAAAAGCGGCGTCGTGCTGACTATAAGAGACAGACACGTTCAGCGGCTGTCGATAAGCTCCATTGCTTTTCACCACTAGAACTATCTTCACTCGATAAAACCGATAACCCGCCCTGTTACTTGCCCTGCGAGGCCAGACCACACTGACTGCATGCCAATCACTGTGGTTGTGTGTGTGTGTGAGAGAGAGAAAGAGAGAGATATGCCGATACTAAACACATAAAGAGACTGTCAGGCAGGCAGGCATACAGACACACACACACACACACACAGACACACACACACACACACACACACTCACACACACACACACACACACTCACACACACACACACACACACACACACACACACACACACACACACACACACACACACACACACACACACGGTATACAAAAACCCTCACCCCCCCACCCCCCTTTCACACACATAAACTCACTCACTCACTTACACACACGGGATGAGGCAAGAGAACTCAGCAAAGTGAGTATGACGTATTTAGTTAATTTTGTATGTATTTATTTATTAATAGCTGATACAGTCTTTGCAGAAAGTGCCCTAGATTTAGCTGGAGTAGGCTGAGCCAAGCGAACCCTCAAATGAATAACAAGTCGCGTAAGGCGAAATTACTACATTTAGTCAAGCTGTGGAACTCGCAGAATGAAACTGAACGCACTGCATTTTTTCACAATGACCGGAGTCCGCCGCTTGTGCAAAACGGAGTGAAACTGACGAGCCTGTTTAGCGCGGTAGTGGTTTCACCGTTTGGCTGTGCTGCATAGCACGCTTTTCTGTGCCTCTCTTTGTTTTAACTTTCTGAGCGTGTTTTTAATCCAAACATATCATATCTATATGTTTTTGGAATCAGGAACCGACAAGGAATAAGATGAAATTGTTTTTAAATCGATTTCGGAAATTTAATTTTGATCATATATTTTTAATTTTCAGAGCTTGTTTTTAATCCAAATATAACATATTTATATGCTTTTAGAATCAGGAAGTGATGTAGAATAAGATGAACGTAAATTTGGATCGTTTTATATAAAAACAAATTTTATTACAATTTTCAGATTTTTAATGACCAAAGTCATTAATTAATTTTTAAGCCACCAAGCTGAAATGCAATACCGAAGTCCGGCCTTCGTCGAAGATTGCTTTACAAAAATGTCAATCAATTTGATTGAAAAATGCGGGTGTGACAGTGCCGCCTCAACTTTACAAAAAGCCGGATATGACGTCATCAAAGACATCGAAGAAATGAAAAAACTTCTGGGGATATCATACCAAGGAACTCTCATGTAAAATTTCATAAAGATCGGTCCAGTAGTTTACTCTGAATCGCTCTACACACACACACAGACTCAGACACAGACACACACACACACACACACACACACACACACACACACACACACACACACACACACACACACACACACACACACACACACACACACACACACACACACACACACACACACACACACACACACACACACACACACACACACACACACACACACACACACACACACACACACACACACACACACACACACACACACACACACACACACACACACACACACACACACACACATACACACAGAGAGACAGACACACATACACCACGACCCTCGTCTCGATTCCCCCTCTATGTTAAAACATTTAGTCAAAACTTGACTAAATGTAAAAAAGAGTCAAAAACCCATGCATTTCTCATGGAAAAAGCATATGAATAGTTCAAATTAGTCCAGAAGAAATATGATTTGTGCGTTCCAGGGCGACGCACCCAGTCTTGCGGAAGGGAAGTTAAAGTCATTATGCAAATGAGTGTACCGGATGGTTTCTGACGTCATCAGTTAAATGTGGCGCCGGTGTAACACGAAATTTTTACTCCACGAAAATGTACTTAGGAGTAAATATTTCGTACGAAATTCTCCGAGTACACTTTTCGTACGAGAAAAGAACTCCCCAAGGCACGAAAAAATTACTCCCTCCACGAATTTTTTACTCCCAATTTTTTTTTTTACTTCCAGTAAAAATCTCGTACGCAAAAATGGGATGCGGGCGAAGGGACAATGCCAATATGTTGCGCTACCCTCCTTCCACCCCTTCCACCATGGTCCAAGACTAACAGGGGACAAGGGAGTAAAAATTTCGTACACCTGGCATGGGAAGTTAAATTGCTCGTGTTTGGGTGAAGTAATGTATTCGTTATTTATTCGTCAGGGGAGTAAATTTTTTGTACGAAATGTTTACTCGGAACTGACCTGTCTTGGGGAGTAATTTTCTCGTGCAATGGGGGAGTGCTTTTTTCGTAAAGGGAATAACTTTTTCGTACGAAATGTTTACTCCGGAGTAAAAATCTCGTACTTATTGTGCGGGGGAATGCAACGCATGTACTGAGACAGACGCAAAGACAGACACACCTACGACGAACGTAAATTTTAATGACAGTACCGCCTCAACTTTCACAAAAAGCCGGATATGACGTCATCAGAAACTTGTATCGAAAAAAATGAAAAACACGTCTGGGGATTTTTTTTTGCGGGAGCTCTCATGTAAAGTAAATTATTAATGAGAAAATGAAAGAAAAGGAACAGAAACAGGGACGAAGCTAAGTTAGACGTTGCTTCCTCACTCTCCAGACGGCGAGAGAAAAACGTGAGAGTGCTAACGTCATACGAACGTTGGTGCGCCTCAGCAGGTTTTCAAATCGCTCATCAAGTTTATGTTCATGTTTACACCTGTGAAAACAGCGTTGCTTACCCTAACCTAATGATTGGTTTCCGGTTTGAAAGGGAAGCATGTTTTAAGTGCCTTATGTTATGACAGGGATAAAAGCAGGAGGAAAATGGAAGACACTAAAGAAAACAAAGTGGGTAAAGAGTTTATTTTGTGTGTGGTTTAGGTGGGTTCATTTTGTTTCTTTGTCTTCTTCTTCTTCTTCTTCTTCGTCTTCTTCTTCTTCTTCTTCTTCTTCGTCTTCGTCTTCGTTCATGGGCTGAAACTCCCACGTTCTCTGGTGTGTTTGTTGTTGCACAAGTGGTTTTTTTATGGCCGTTTTTACCCCGCCATTTAGACAGTCATAAGCCAATTTCGGAGGAGATTGTTTTAGCTTCAAAAGTTGCTTTTTAAATTGTGTGGCTTGGTGGGCAGTGAAAGACAGTTCGAATGAAATAGAATCAAGCTCAAAAGTGACGCAACCCTTTTAAATAACAGTATTAGTGAGTATTTTAAAGGGTTAATACCTGGGAAAAGGGCTCTTAGATCGCTTCCGAAGATTAACCATAAGATTATGCGTTACAATTAATGATACCGCAAAGAGTAAGTGTAACAACAACAAAAAAGCTTAATTAAATGTCGTATAAAAGGCAACAAAAATCACTCTTCGTGATGGTTGGGTTGGGTTACTTCCACTGATTAACTTCCCTTGATTGAGTACGTGATGCGTGTTACTAGGCGGCCGCTTTGAAAAATTTATATGTTTCGGTCATATATTGTCATTTGCTGAAAAGGTCAGATGTGGCACGATATTGCAAAAATGGATGAAGTGAGGCGCCAGATACAGAACGATTTGACTGTATGACTACTGCTTGTATCAACATAAGCAACGGTGTCGTTATTCGATATGTTTCTTATTGCAGATTTATGAATACCTCAGAAATGTGATGGAAAAGCTCGAACGACCATAGTATGCTGCGTCTTGTGATCTAACGGTTTTGTTTTGTTTTGTATTGTCTGGGTGTTACCGGAAAAAGAACAGGGCTGGAGTGTAATGTAAATCATAAGTTGTTCTTTCAAACCCGCGAATAAGTAACACTTCTAGCCAACGTTGGTGTTTGCTAGAATTTTTTGTTTTGACATAATCGTTGTTGGAATTCCAGGGCAAACGATCCGAAGATATGAAATTCTTTGCGATTTTGTATTTAAAGGAGCTTCCAACTTAACCGTTACCTCACAAGGCTCAGCTCGAACAATGGTCACAACAAATCTACAACACATTAAAGTATAATACCTAAGAAAAATGGCCTTTAGATCGTTTCTAAAGTTATACCAGAAGATTCTGCGTTGCAAATAATGCTACCGCGCGGGAGGAATGCTCACACTTTGCAAAATCAAGCGGTTTGAAAGTTTAATTACATGTCGTCAATGAAAGGGTACTCTTAGTGACGATTGGGTTGCGTCACTTCCCCTGAGTTACGCCCCTTGTTTGTGTAAGTGACGCTAGTAACTAGGGTGCCGCGTCGTAGAGGGTGCAAATGTAGATGCTTTTATCAACGAGTCTGGACAGTCAAATCGCCCTCAGAACACAGCGCTCAATAATCACACTGATTGGAATATGAAAAGGTCGGGGATGATGGAAGCTGAATTGAGTGTTGACGTCAAAGCAAAGGTTGTGGGTCACACCTATCCCGAGAAATAAGCGTGCTACGAAGATGCTGCCCAGTAATAGTGCATCCTTCCGAACAGAAATAGTCAGATATTTTCAGGAAGGGGGGGGCCACAACCTGTGCTGGCAATAAACAGAGCGCTGCGGGAGACACGGGGTACATCAAAATGAAAGACAGAGGAATATTCTTTGTCAAAAACTGAAAGACAGAGGATTATTCTTTGTGCTTGCCCAAAACTGATGAGTTGCGCAACGACGATTGAGTATTATGACCTGTTCTTTATAAACGTTTTTCTGTAACCTGAATGTCCGTAATTTGGACACAATTTCTGAAGTATAATTGATCACATTGTAAAATTCTACAGTCAAACAAAATTGTGAAAGCGATATATATACGATCACACCTGACCACATTCAACACACTGAAATAAAGTTATTCTAGCAGTTCAATTAATTTTGATGACCTTTTAAATATTGCGTTTCAGATTGAATATATCAGGTTTGCTTAACTTGATGACACGAGTGTAGTGTTACGTTCACTGCCAGCGTGACAAACGCTTTGTAAACTTGTGGATTCTGTGGAGATTAACCAGACCTGTTTACCCCTACTATTTTGGAGTAATTTATTACTATGTTTTAGGATTTTTTGGGGAAAATACTCCATTTGAGTTCAGACTACGATTTTCAAATGTGCTTCAACTAAGGTTGGTGTTACTAATGTTGTTGTTTGTAACCACTGGGTTGCTAATTTGGTCATCAGATTACTATTTTTTTTACTTGACCATTACTCTTGTCAAGTTTTGGGGGTAAACAGGTCCGGATTAACGTGCATGTGTGTTTTTGTGGGAGGACGTGCAGACAGACATACTGACGATTGCACACGCCCGCACACGCTCGCACGACACACACACACACACACACACACACACACGCACGCACGCACGCACGCACGCACGCACGAACGCACGCGTGCGTCGTGTGTGGCACTGGTTCAAAGACGCTTTTTTGCCCCTCGGCTGCAACAAGTGTCATATATATTTCAAGTCGCTTGATTTCTTTTCGCAAAGAAGTTTTCACAAAAGAAAAGATGACTACTAAGAAGAAGAATATTGAGGAGGATTGTGTATTTTCTAGGTCACTGGTTGCACGGGCAGTAACCTATATAGGGACCGCAACACGGTGGCCTAGTGGTAAGCCGTCCGCCCAGTGAGCGGGAGGTCGTGGGTTCGAACCCCGGCCGGGTCATACCTAAGACTTTAAAATTGGCAATCTAGTGGCTGCTCCGCCTGGCGTCTGGCATTATGGGGTTAGTGCTAGGACTGGTTGGTCCGGTGTCAGAATAATGTGACTGGGTGAGACATGAAACCTGTGCTGCGACTTCTGTCTTGTGTGTGTCAAAGCAGCACCGCCCTGATATCACCCTTCGTGGTGGACTGGGCGTTAAGCAAACAAACAAACAAACCTATATAGGGAAATAGGTCAGGTTGCCTGTCTTTTTTCTCCCCTTAAACTGTAAGGAAAAAAAATGTTTGAAGTCAGCAACATCATTTTGCTGTTTCCCTCGGATTAACTTTGGCTAAATATATCCCTTGTATAACCGTTGAAAGAACACGAAAACTGCATTTGTGAAGATTTTTCTGCGCGGGCAGTACCAAGGTGGAAAAAAGTTTGCCAGAGTATTTTCTTCTGTCCTTAAAAACAAGTGTTTGAAGTCTTCTGACATTTTGTAATACTCTCCTCAGATTCATTTTGAATATATATACGTTTGAGAAAAGAAGTGCAAACTTTTGCGTTGTGAATGGTTCTTCACAGAAATTGCACCAATGTGTCTTTCTTTTTCTGTGTTTTCTTTGTGCGTGTCTGTGTGTGTTTTGTTGTTGTTATTTCGTTTGAGGTCTGCTGTCATTTCGTTATGCTTTCCTCAGGTTCCTTGTGACTATATATATCTCCATTAAAAAACCCACCAACAACTTTGTTTTGTAAAGAGTTCTTCACTTACAGTACTTTAGATAGAAAAATAGGTCAGGGTGCCATGAACAAAATGTTTTATTTTTATTTTTTTAAAGTCTGCTTTCGGTTTAGCTCTTCTCGGTTTCCTTATGACCTATGTTTTTTATCAATTAAAAAAAGAAATGCAAACGTTTGTTTTGTGAATGATTCTTTTTGCCTATATATTCATCTACACGTCTGCACGACATCTAAGAGCGATATAATTTATAATCTCTTCGAACGAAGATATCTTAAGAGACAGGTGAGCTGGCTAGCTGAGACTGAAATTAGATTGTTCGCATTGTTTTGCCTTTTTTGCACGACCTTTTATTCTGATTTAAAAAAAAAAACTGTTTCTATTCTTCCTTTACTCTTTGTCCTTTTTCTGGTTTTGTTATGCAAACTTGTAGTTATCTGTCGGAGACGTGTTGGCATGAAACAGAGGCAAATGTGGCAGAGACGAATAATTGTTTTGGGCTAACTGTCTGCTATACTCGTCTTCGGAGGAAAATTGGAGGCGTTTACACTTTTTGCATCCCGCAGTGGGGCACTGCGGTTATGAAATTAAAGGCCCCTCCTGTTTTTGGAACCGCAGGAGCTTTCTAGTTTGCTGTTAGGTAGATTTTTGGTTCCTCTTTCCTGTCATGCTCTCTTTTTCTTCATGAATTCTTTTCTTTTTTCTGCCTTCTTGCTCATTCACCTGTATTTTTTCCAAAAATCTCTTCTCTTGCCGCTTGTCTCGCGATTCATGTATAGTTTAATCTGTTAGTGTTCTGATGTAAGTCCAGCAGTAGATAGGTTAAGCCTATTTTAACATACTAGAAACTGGTAATCTTCCAGTAGGTATTAATTTAGTTTTACTAAAGCCTGCTGGGACACAAGTAATGGGTTAGTGCATTTGTAAACAGGAATCGCTTGACAAGTGGCCCCCTTCATCCCCCCCCCTTCCTCGTCCTGATATGGCTCTGCGTAGTCGGCTGGACGTTAAGCAACAAATAAACAAACAAACTCTTTTTGCACACATCATTTGGAGACACCCGACCTCAAACTCACACTAACATTGGCAGTGAATCTTGGCAAAGTGTGCATAACAGCATACTTCGAATACACACGACATACTATCGAAGACGCCATTTTGGAATTTTGTTTTTGTTTTTACATTTAGTCAAGTTATGACTAAATGTTTTAACATCGAGGGGGGAATCGAGACGAGGGTGGTGGTGTATGTGTGTGTGTGTGTGTGTGTGTGTGTGTGTGTGTGTGTGT
Source organism: Littorina saxatilis (assembly GCF_037325665.1). NCBI lineage: Eukaryota > Metazoa > Mollusca > Gastropoda > Littorinimorpha > Littorinidae > Littorina > Littorina saxatilis. The sequence goes on along the minus strand of NW_027127799.1, from coordinate 13,492 downwards.
GTGTGTGTGTGTGTGTGTGTGTGTGTGTGTGTGTGTGTGCGCGTGCGTGTAGAGCGATTCAGACCAAACTACTGGACCGATCTTTATGAAATTTGACATGAGAGTTCCTGGGTATGATATCCTCAGACGTTTTTTTCATTTTTTTTGATAAATGTCTTTGATGACGTCATATCCGGCTTTTCGTGAAAGTTGAGGCGGCACTGTCACGCCCTCATTTTTCAACCAAATTGGTTGAAATTTTGGTCAAGTAATGTTCGACGAAGCCCGGACTTCGGTATTGCATTTCAGCGTGGTGGCTTAAAAATTAATTAATGACTTTGGTCATTAAAAATCTGAAAATTGTAAAAAAAAAATTTTTTTATAAAACGATCCAAATTTACGTTCATCTTATTCTCCATCATTTGCTGATTCCAATAACATATAAATATGTTATATTTGGATTAACAACAAGCTCTGAAAATTAAATATATAAAAATTATTATCAAAATTAAATTTTCCAAATCAATTTAAAAACACTTTCATCTTATTCCTTGTCGGTTCCTGATTCCAAAAACATATAGATATGATATGTTTGGATTAAAAACACGCTCAGAAAGTTAAAACGAAGAGAGGTGCAGAAAAGCGTGCTATCCTTCCCAGCGCAACTACTACCCCGCTCTTCTTGTCAATTTCACTGCCTATGCCGTGAGCGGTGGACTGACGATGCTACGAGTATACGGTCTTGCTGCGTTGCATTGCGTTCAGTTTCATTCTGTGAGTTCGACAGCTACTTGACTAAATGTTGTATTTTCGCCTTACGCGACTTGTTTGTTTTTGGTGTGTGTGACGAATTTGACCTTCACACGTCCAAGGGACTTTCGCTGTGCAGTAATTTAGACACACCTGCAACGATTTACTTGAACAGTCTCTGTAACTATGCTAATTTGATTAAATGGATTTAGCTGGGGAAATGGGTACCGTAGGCACAATCATCTGCGCCAGAGTCCAGATTC
>NW_027127799.1:0-7500 GCF_037325665.1 Littorina saxatilis | reverse complement strand
CAAAAATACTTTTCTTGGCAAAAAGTGAGCAGCTTTGACTGCCACAGCTGCCCCCTTTTCTTGTTTTGTCAGCTGTCGGGTTTCAACTATCTCCTTGTCTCTCTGGAGAGATGGCACATGCACACCAACAGCATGGTCTTTGGTTTCTTGATGATCGGTAAGGGCCGATTTGCGAAAGTTGGAACAGCCAACGGTAAAAGTGTTGGACTTCCCTGTGTGCTGACATGAGGTGCAAAACATAAGTTTTCTCTCTGGGTCATGCGACATCCACGGGAATGATGTCGCCCTGCTTGACTGAGACGAAGTTACGCGTGGGGGTGAGGGAGGGGTAGTGTCTTTCTTCGGCTCCGATGTTTGACTATCGCGATCGACATTCTCACCTGGGCGATCGGGCTCTAACTGCTCTGGGGCTGGAGGAAGCTCAGTTTCCGTGCTACTGACAGATGATGAGGGAAGGGACTTGAAGTGTAATTTCTTCTGTCCCTTTTCTGGGATCACGGTTTTCGTTTAGGCAGCATGTTTGTTATTTTCGGGGAAAGCGCGAAGGGAGGCAACTCTCAACTGGCTTCGAGCATTCCGAGTTGCGAGCCTTGGAAACTCTTTGGTACTAGAGGGACAAAGTGTCTAATTTCGTCTGCTACACATCGCTTCGCAATACATCGATAACATAGCATTCAAACTACTGTAAATTGAGAAGTACTGACGATGTCCGGATCAAATGATAGAATAATCGGACATTGACCACTTTGTGACAAAAACAATAGGACATTTGTCCTCCTGCATGAAAAATGTATAGGACATTTGGAAAAAATATCCTCATATGTCCGATGTCCGACGTGGATGTGAGGCCCTGCTTCTAATCTCACTCCCTTTCAGTTTCCAACCATGCGACATCTTATTTCACGCCCATCCCGTGACATCTCATTCTACATCCATCCTGCGACACACTGAAAAGTCTCCCACCTCTGCAAGTCTCACTCCAGTCAACCGGCACGGTTGGCCTAGTGGTAAGGCGTCCGCCCCGTGATCGGGAAGTCGTGGGTTCGAACCCCGGCCGGGTCATACCTAAGACTTTAAAATTGGCAATCTAGTGGCTGCTACGCCTGGCGTCTGGCATTATGGGGTAAGTGCTAGGACTGGTTGGTCCGGTGTCAGAATAATGTGACTGGGTGAGACATGAAGTCTGTGCTGCGACTTCTGTCTTGTGTGTGGCGCACGTTATATGTCAAAGCAGCACCGCCCTGATATGGCCCTTCGTGGTCGGCTGGGCGTTAAACAAACAAACAAACAAAAATCACTCCAGTCACAGCCGTGCGACATCTCACCTCACTCCCACCCCTTCGACATCTCACCTCACTCCCACCCCTTCGACATCTCACCTCACTCCCACTCCTGCAATATTTCACTCCCATGTCAACCACACCAACCAAGCCCCCTCCCCCCCCCACCTCAACTCAACTCTTTGCTTCTTCTCTCATTCCATCGTCTCCTCCTTTGTGATAATTGGCTTTCATGGCTTCTGGCACTGCAAACCCCCGACATTAAATCTGGCCGTCAAACGATTCTGTGGCCCCGCGGCCCAGCCAATTTTTTTCCCTTGCCCTTTTTGGCCCCGAGCATTTTTGTCTAAAGGGCTCGACGTCGTGTGTCAGTGGAGCGGGAGGGGTGTGTTCGTGTGTGTGTGTGTGAGAGAGAGAGAGAGAGAGAGAAACATTGAAACATTGAAACATTGAACTTTATTACAGGAAAGATAGCATTAGGTCCGTAGGACCTTTCTTACAGCTAGTCCTGATCTAAGCAAAATGGTTATAATCGAAATGGGAATACATAGGAACAAACTTTTTATGATGAAACGCAGACACACGCAATAATAGTAATATAAGAATAAGATCATTTTTTATCGACATGTGATATACAGATATACAACCATACATTATCAGAACACACACACACACATATATATACACGCACACGCACACGCACACACACACAGAAGATCAACTAACTTATAAGGCAAGCCAACATAACACGACACACTAACCAAATAAAGGATCAGGTAGCAAAGTATAAAAAAAATAAATTAAAAAAAAACCGTTCATGACCTAATATATACCATCTTAGATTATGAAGGAATCACCATGCCAATATAAAATGCAGTAATACTATCTTAGATACTAGAAGGAGTAATACACGAGAATGTATTCTTATCACACCAAGTTGACGCAAGACACATACATGCACATTTTCAGAAGGATAAAAGGCACACATACGTTTGAGCAACCAGGCACATTACATTAAAGTGATGTTTGAATGTATTTTTGCAGATGTGTTTTGAATGTTTTAAGGTTACTGGTCGATTTTAAGCATGTAGGTAGGGAGTTCCAGACATAAGCTCCCGAGTATGAAAGACTAGTTTTAAATATGTCAATGCGTGGCTTCGGGCAGGCCAGATTATGCTTGAAAGTGGAATACCGAGAAGGTGTTGATTGAAACAAGTGAGTTAGATATTCGGGTGCTTGGTCATGTAGGATCTTGTGCATGAAAACTGATTTATTAAATAAAAGCTGTTGTTTAAGTTGAGGTATATTGAGGGCTGTCAGTTTTGCGTCAGTAGTTAGTGATGGGTCAGGGAGAATGAGTTTAGCTGACCTACGATGACGAGAATTTATAGTTTTGAATAATGCATCACTACAGCCATCCCAGATGACAGAGGCATAATCAATGTGAGGTTTGATGTGGGCGTTGTAGAACATTTTTCGGGCGTCTAAAGTTATGACTGACTGAAGTTTTGAAAGTAGGAATAAATTTCTTGAAACGCGTTTACACAGATGTTCAATGTGGGAATGCCACCTAAGCTTATCATCGATAATCACGCCTAGCAGTTTGTGTTCGCTAACCTTTTCTATTGAGTTTCCGTTGATGGTGAGATCTAGTGAGAGGGGGGACAACTGATGCTTCTGGCGCGTTGTAATTACCATTGATTTAGATTTCAGAGGGTTTAGGACCATGTTGTTTTCAGAGCACCATTGTGAGATGTCTCTAAGGGTGTGCTGAAGAGATTGTTGAATATTTTCAAGACGTCTATTTTGTGTCCGTAGTGTTGTGTCATCAGCGAGCATGTGGCATTCTACTGAGTTGTCAGAGAAGTGAAGTGGAAGGTCATTAACGTAAATACAGAAAAGAATAGGACCTAAGACAGAGCCCTGGGGTACTCCATATAACACGGACTCCTCTCTTGAGTACGCACCATGTACATAGACTTGTTGCGATCGGTTTTCAAGGAAAGACTGAAAGAAAGACAGAGAGTCAGATCCATTGAGATATAGTGATAATTTGTTGAGGAGAATTTTATGATCAACGAGGTCAAAGGCCTTAGAAAAATCTAAGTATACGACCCCAGAGAGCTGGGAGGAATTTATGGCTGACAGACATTTGTCTGTCAAAAGCGAGAGCGCAGTAGAACATGAGTGGTTACTGCGGAAACCAGACTGCAAGGGGTGGAAAAGGGCCAAACGGTCCATGTATTTTGTGAGATTAATGTGAATATGTCTTTCAAGAAGCTTTGATAGTACTGAGAGTAAGGAAATAGGGCGGTAGTTGCTAATATCAGAAGTGTTTTTGGATTTGGGGAGAGGAATAACTTTAGCTTTCTTTAGTGCTTGCGGAAAGGTGTTGCGCTGTATGCAGAGATTAAAGATATATGTGAGAGAGTCAACTGTGTAAGGAAGGGAGAGTTTTAATAAGTGGTTGCTGATTTCATCAGGTCCTGAAGATTTTTTGTTCTGAAGTTGTGAAATCAGTCGTCCTAATTCGTGCACTGCAATGGGTGGGATTTGAAAGGGTGCTTTATTCGCCGTCTTTTGTTTGCAGTAGAGGGATAGATTGTCAGAGTTGTTGGGAGAGGCATTGTCAGGGTTGCTAAGAGAGGTAGCTACAGACGAAAAGTGAGAGTTAAAGATGTCTGGCGTTAAGTGACGGGGGATCTGGGTGGAGTTAGAGGTGGAACCTCTGATGAGTGAATTTAGTGCACGCCAGATCTGCGAGATATCCCGGTTATTCTCAACGAGTTTATTAAAGTAAGCTTTCTTTGAGTCACGAACCATGTTTTTTAACCTATTTCTAGCTGTTTTATAATCTTGGAACTGTTTAGCTTTTTTTAACAGGTCACGCTGATCCATGGCTTCAGTTATTTTATTGGACATCCAGGGTGGAAGTTTAGGATGTTTTACTCTCATTTTCTTTATAGGTGCGTGCTTGTTTATTATAGGTAGTAGGGTGTCATACCAACATTCTAATGCTTGATCAGGGACCGTGTGGTTGAAAACTTGGTCAAATCGTGCTACGTTGAGATCGGACAGGAAGGAATCACGATCAAAATTTTTAAAGGATCGAAAAGATATGACTGTGTGACCTTTATGATTTGATTTTGGCATTTTAGTGGTTTTAGTACAGAATATTGGAGAATGATCACTAATGCTAAGATCTGCGAGTGAAGCATTTAGTACTGAGGAGTGGTTGTTTGAGTAGATGTGATCAAGCAAAGTAGATGAAGTTTCTGTGACTCTAGTAGGTAAAGTTATAAGCTGCTTGAAACCTAGTGATGATACAATCCCATCCCATCGAGGCTGAGGTTTTAATAAGTCAATATTAAAGTCCCCGAGTAACAGGATGTCTGCGTGAGGTTTACATTTATACACTGTATCTATCATCTCGATAAGGTCATCGTACCAGTCACCAATGGCAGAAGGGTTTCTGTAAAGAAAACAAACAAGAGTAGAAGGGGCTGTTTCCTTTAGTTTAAACTCTAGCCACATGCATTCAATGTCTTTGTGTTCTAAGTCAGGTCTTCTACGCGTGTATTGAACAATGGAAGAGTGGATGTAAGCAGCGATGCCATTTTCACCCGTACGACGGGAATCACGACGTATGACGTCATACTCAGGGATACGGATGCGGGTATCGGGGATGCTGTCGTGTAAGCGTGATTCGGTGATGCCGTATAAGTGGTACACGGGGGTTGCGCTGTGTAGAAAATTGCATATGTCTTGTACTTTGGCATCTAGATGGTAAACATTTAAATGACCAACATGCAGCATTATCAAACACAAGAAGAAGGAATACACGAAAACTTCAAACAAAGAATTAAAGCAAATAAGCAAGAACAACTCAAGAAATACGGCAGCAGCTAATTAAAATCACTAGCAATGGCTGTCGGTAAAAACATAATAAAACATTCAGCGTGCAAGTGTAACTAATAAAGGCACTTTGATCGCTATGGTCACACGGTCACACGGGTCCGACCAAGTCAATTAAAACACAATGGTCACTCAAAGTCAGTGGGTCCGATCAAGTCAAAATAAAACACAATGGTTACCATCAGTGTTCACGAGGAGAACTGAATTACCATGTAATATAGTCCATTGTGGAGTTCAAAATAGATACCGGTAAGCACATGAGGCAGACGAACAATATCCTTAAAATAAGTTCACTCCAGAAATTAAACTTGCAATTTTCACGAAGGAAGACAATTTAGTCACTAGGAATTACGCACGGCCAAGGTACGTACGAACAGACACACATTCATGATGAACTGCTATTTCGTAAACACTCATACATAGACACACACAAACACACACACACGCACACACATACACGCACAACACCCACAATTAACATAACGCTTGTGCCCTCAGTAAGGACATCAGCATGGGAAGGAGAGCGGGACCATTGAATGACGGATGGGGAGGAGTGGGGTAATAATCTCTTCTGGGTGGAGACTGGGCAATGGGGTAACCAGCAGAGATCGGCCAATCAGGCTGATTGCGGCCGGACTGGAGACGGTCACGTGGATTGGAAGAGCCCCGCTGTGGCGATGGCTGGAGGCGGTTGACCTGACTGGGGCGAGAGGACCAGGTAGAGTGGTTACCGGGGAGGAGATGGTCACGAAGGTAGGGAGGGTTGACCTGAGTGGGGCGAGAAGACCAGGCAGAGTGGTTGCCGGGGAGGAGATCGTCACGTGGGTTGGGAGGGTTGACCTGGTTGGGGTGAGAGGACCAGGCCGAGCGGTCTCTGGGAGGACCGGCTGACCGGCCAGGCGAGTCTGTACTGCCCAGCGGGACACTTGTTGGGGTGGGGAGTAGAGGGTTACCACGCTTGGGACGGCTATCGTGTACTGCTTGAGCATAGGAAGGTCGGACTGGGGAGTTGTTGTTATGGAGACCGGAGGGCTGGCCAGACCTGTCATTACGGTCGGTGGTGTGAGGAGAAGGAACAGCAGCCTGGATGTTCATGGTCAACTTTGCCAGACCATGGGGAGTACTGGGGTGAAGATTGTCGTGGTACAACGCCTTTTTAGGCAGGTCCTTGGCAGTGCGGAAGGTGCAGGTGTTGTCGATGAGATCAACGCCCTCACTCTCACACATCTCCGCAAGATGCATGTTGGATTCGACCACTGTTTTGCACAGGGAATCACTCTTGCGGAGAGGGGGGAGAATGGAGGAAAAGGCTAGGCGGGCGTTGGGAAAAACTTTTCTAAGCCACTTTTTTAGTTCCAACCACCTGCTGCCGGTGACAACGTCGGTGAGGCAGGTGTTCACGCCTACGTGGACTACGATCTGCTGCACTTCTTTGTTGACTGGGATGTAGCGCAGCCAGTGCAGCAGATCGTCGACCGTGATGCCCGACACGCTGATCTTCTGGCCCTGGTTGTATGGGAACACTAGGTCAGGCCGAATGAAGCGGTACACTGAGTCTCCTAGCAGGACATGGGTTTTTCCGGTCTGAACCCGCGCGTCAGACAGCTCAGTACGGGGGTCACGGGTGGAGCTGGCTTCACTTGGGTTATCTGTGGGGCTTTGAGGGGAACGATTTGCGGGTGATGAGAGAGAGTGACTAGAGTGCGCATGGGGTGAGAGAGGTTGGGCTGGGGGCGGTGGGGGTGAGTTCAAGAGTGGGGGATGGGCGGTCTGACTGGCCACTGTTTTCCCTTGTTTAGCAGCACCAGCAGTTGACTTGTTGAGTTTCTTATGCAGATCAGAGATCTGCGACTGTAAGTCTTTGTTTTTTGACTTCAGGCTTTTGTTGTCACTTTCGACTGCCTCGACCCTACTGGTTAGGGACCGGACAGTTTCCTCGAGCTTGGTGCATTTTGTCTTGAAGTGAAGTTTTAAGGAATTGGTCACTTGGGCTTTCGCGTCCCCCAGCAGGCCAACGATAGTGTTGTTGGACTGTGCTTGGTGAGCTTGCAGACTGCCGACGCTGCGGTGTAGGGTCTTTAGGCCCTGCTTGGCCTGGGACAGCGTCAGCGGACTGGAACGTGGCGCGGCTCTGACAGCGCGGCGATGTTTGCGACGAGCGGGAGAAGGGGCGTAGGCATGACCGGACTCGAGGTCAGACCACTCTTCGTCGTCACCGCTACACTCCGAGTCACGGGCAGGAGGGTCAGTGACGTCACTGACTGGCAGGGGGGAGAGGGAGCCAGCAGATGAGGAGGCAGGGGCA
>NW_027127798.1:0-31079 GCF_037325665.1 Littorina saxatilis | reverse complement strand
AAATAGAAAAAAATGTTATGACAGAGATTCCCCTAATATTTCCGAATGTCATTTCTACAATGACGCTTTGAATAACGTCTTGATAAAGTTGGTTGACGTGAAATGTGGCTTGAAAAAAAAAGAGCATTAAAACCTTTAACGTAATGCAACAAGCAGAGAATGCAGAGAATATGGAATATTAGCTGTCATAGGGGTACGATACCAGTTAATCACGTTTAACCGAATGTTTGGAGATTCGAGAGTGGAGGGTGTCATTATTGAAGAGAGAGAGAGAGAGATGGAGAGAGAGGAGAGTTGGGAAAAGAGAGAGTGTGTGTAAGAAGGTGAGAGACAGAGGGCGATGGGGAGAGGTTGAGTGATCATATGAGGGGTGTTGTCAATATTAGAAAGATAGAGGGGGAGAGAAGGAGAGAGAGATGGGAGGGTGAAGAAAGAGAGAGAGTGTGTAAGATGCCTCCATAAGAGATGTAGCCTAGAATAAAAGCAATGTCCCTCGATGCATGTATTATTTCTCTTAACGAGTATAAAATAAGTTATGTAAGTCATTTTTCGTAGGCCTAATATGAAAACAATAATGTTGAAGTCTGAATCCAGTATCATTATTTTGAACTGTTTCGGTCTATACATGTAGTCTGCTTAAAGCAGAACGCTTCCGTGTAGCATAAATATAATATCTTTCATGTTCTCTTGGGACGGGCCAGGGAATGTGTTACAAACTAACGCTTGCTTATTAGCAAGCCCAGTCAGTTCTGTACGCGAGTAGTGAAACATGATAGCGGTCAGTGGATCAGTTACCAACATTCCTACTGACATCTGGTAGTGATTTAGTCTTGATGGTGATCGGTGCTTTCCTTCGTTAGCCACTGGACTTGTCAGTTACATTTTGACGATTATCTGAGCGACCCCTTTTACAGAAAATTCAAATAGCAACCGAACCCATTCATGGAAGATCATATAGGATGTACATTAGGTCCCTAATCACGAAGACGGTCACCTAGAAACTCGCTCAAATATGTGATTTTTCTTGATACATTGTTAACTAATCTAAAAGATTGGAGTTTTCCTAACAATACACACACACACAACGTATTCGTTTTGATAACAAAAATAATGATATGGCATGTATCAATAGCCGGCATGTGATAAAGGGGTAACAAAATAATAATTAACAAGTGACCATAAGGATCCTAATACTTTCCGTTTATCATCTCGTGCTGTGGTTGTTGTTTTATTATTTAAAGTCTTCTTCATCGAAATGATAAGACATCTCGGGCTGATTGGTCCTGATATGGCTCAAAAGAGTCGGCTGGACCGAAAGCAAATATCAAGTAAAGTATCTGGGGCTGATAGAACATATAGACCCTAACGGGTGTAAAGTGAGCATATATTAAAACCCTTCCTGGCCGGATAATATGGTACCTAGGGTCACCAAAGTTCAGAGCTTCTCGGCATCGACTCCGATGAGCATGCTTCCGAATAGTGGTGTCACCAGTTTTATCAGTTTTGGAGAAAAGTGGGTGCAAACGAAAACATTTAAACCATGCCTGACGGGATAATGTTGGCACTAGGATCATCAAACTACAGAGCAAATCAATATCAATCACCACAAACTGGGGCCTTAATTTCGGAGAAAATAACTGTGTCCTTACTGGAGACAATTGAGTTTGTTTGTTTGTTTGCTTAACGCCCAGCCGACCACGAAGGGCCATATCAGGGCGGTGCTGCTTTGACATAGAACGTGCGCCACACACAAGACAGAAGTCGCAGCACAGGCTTCATGTCTCACCCAGTCACATTATTTTGACACCGGACCAACCAATCCTAGCACTAACCCCATAATGCCAGACGCCAGGCGGAGCAGCCACTAGATTGCCAATTTTAAAGTCTTAGGTATGACCCGGCCGGGGTTTGAACCCACGACCTCCCGATCACGGGGCGGACGCCTTACCACTAGGCCAACCGTGCCGGTTAGACAATTGAGTACATGTATACGAAATAGCATTTCCTGACGGGATAATTTTGAGTGACACCAGGGTCATCGATCCGCAGGACATAATTATGAGCGTTTATTCCCATGGACCTCGAGCTCATAGCCAAAATGAGTTTCAATAGCTTTACCTATTTGGGAGAAATGAGTACATATATATGTTAGTCATATTGAGAACAGACACAAGTCAAACGGGATAATTGCACTATGATCAACAAACTACTTTGTTTGAATGCAAATGTGTTGTTTGTCCCCCAGAGTAAAGGGTGGACGTTTGCGTTTGTTCCGGTCAGTCTATATGTCACACAAGTCACTAAAATATCACTCACGCGAACTGTCAAGACGCAAAATAGATAAGTTGGTAAATTGCTCTCCTAACGTGACAAAACGAAAGTGTCTGAGGCAGGAGATCGAATCCCATTGGCGTCGTTAATTTAAAAAAAAAGCTCACAGGGTGACGCAGGGGTTTGTCGGACCTGTTCTTCTTAGGGGAGGGGGGAGGTGTTGCGTTGTTGTTGTTGTTTTTTTGGGGGAGAAGAACATTGCAGTTATGATAAAAAAAAATTCTGTCAATATTTGTCCCGCGCTAATCTGTGTGAAATCGCTTACCGTTGCCAATCATAATTCATATATTAATACAGGTACTGGTAGCCTCAGTCACACGAAATTGCTAATTTCTGTGGTACTGGGCAACTTTCACGTTATTCCTTTTGCATGGGCATAGTGGAGGCCACCTCAATCAGGACTGGCTGGGACTAATGTGTTTATTTTTTTTAATTAAGTGGGTTTATTTGAACATTAAATATTTTTACCTACCGCCGGATGCCCTTAGGCACCCCTGAAGCTCGACATGCAGCCGTCCGGGATAAAACTGCCCGAGAATCCAATAAACACTTTAGACAACACAGTATCATGTCAAATCAAGTTCACTCTCAAACCTATCAAGTTATTATTGTTGTTACTTATTGGAATGGCAAACGGAACATCCATTGCCTATGGTTTTTTGTAATGTCATAGCTGTATTTCTCCCTGAAACTTTTGCAAATTATTAGTAGGCCAGTTGGTTAGGACACTCTTGCTTCATCACGTTGTAATCACGCACGTTCGAATCCACGCGGTGTCACTTTTTTTTCTCCCTTTTCCCTACGCTACATTACTTTTCAGGGAATGTGTGCTGTTCATTGTTATTTTATTTTACTGATACGTTTTTTTATAATTTAATTCGTCATCCAGCGGGGACGTTTGCGATTGTTCCATTCCGTAAGTATGTATGTATGTCACAATATAGGAACTGCGATAAATCCTGAACGGCTAAGTATTTTTCAACCAAACTTTGTAGGTAGATGTAGACACAGGATAGCCTATTGCGTGCAACATTTATATTGGATAGGTCAAAGGTCAAGGTCATTACGGGGCCCGATGGTCAAAATACATAATCAGCCATGTCTCCCAAAGTTCTGGGAATATTTCAATGAAACTTTTTTTCATTACATACTCTGAGGACGGGTCTACAAAATAGCAGTTAAAAATTACATAATCACAGCAAAAATGTTTTTCTCAGAAAATCGAGTTGATTTTTTTTCCCCCTTAAGTTGAAGGGACTAATGTGCTGCGTCTTCATAATGGTTGGCTGGTTCCAAAGTTATAAGGGTTTTAACCATCATATTTGTGGTAATCATATGACTGATAGTTATAAGGCTTCGCTGATCAGGGCCCGGAGCTAATCTACTCCACTGAATCACCATCGCTTTGAAGCTATGAATACAATAATAAATCAGTCATGATTCAGACAAGATAAGTCGACCATTGCAACAATAATAGCAATTGATAATGGTATGGATTCGCATAGACACTTTAATATCCACACCATCAGTGATTAATGAAAATCATAAAACATTTGTTACATCCCGTGAGGAGCACGAGTATTGCTAGTGATAATAATAATAAACATTTAGAATCCGAATACTTCCTAATGCAAGGAGCCCTAGTCGTTTACATAAACCGAAGATGGGGAGGTAGAACTTTTCTCTCCCTTCTTCAATGCTAGCGTTCTTGGCCAGGGCACGGTAACTTGATACCAACACGAAAAGGAACGCTGAAACCATGGTCCTGTGGCGCCGCTAACCCGTAACCGGTGGTCAGCATCTGAGTTACAGTGCTAGCTCGGCGAAGCCACGGCGAAAGGGCTACGGCTGTAACCCGATAACGGCACCGGCTGATAACAAGTTCACGCTGATATCAATGGCCTTGCTGCATCGCCAACTACCCTTCTGAGGCTCGGGCACCCCGCTGCACCAGCCTCTTCTTTCACCTCTACTTCTGGTGGCCCAATCGGAGGTTCTTCTGCTAGCCACCGATGCTCTGGTTGCTTCAACTTTACGTGATATTTGACATCCTTGACCTCTGATAACATCTAGCCTTGTGTAGAGCACTTGATCACAAAATCAGGACTATTATAATTAAGACAAGTACTATACACTTATAACTTTTTTCATATTTTTTTCTTGCTGTTTATTTTTAGTATTATCATAAAACCATTAATATTACAATTAAGTTCTCATGACCCACAATCTTGACAATAACTGAAATAATGACATCAGTGACTATGCCTTGAAGCTCTTGGACAACATTCAAGTGTGTGATATTTATACTGATATTACTGACTTGAAAAATAACTGTGAAGTAAAATGCTTATACTGTCTTAATATACTGTTTAAAACGTTCGCCAGAGACGTTTCTGTTTAATTTTGGTAGCACTTATTTGAGCCTCGTGCTTTTGTGTTTCTTCATCTTGCCCTTTCTATTGTAATTCGGACTGTTGGATAAATATGTATTTAAACCAAAAGAAGGCGTACTTCTCTTTTTAACTGTCAATAGTTCGATGAAACAACGCATCAGTTCAGGCGCAGTCAAGTCCAGACAAGCCCCTGTCAGTCACTCCAGTACACGCGTTCGGAATGCACGACAAGCTTGATACGGTTAGTTAAACACTTCCCCTCCGCCTTTGGTAACTTGACACTGATAGCGCGGCGGGGAGGTAGCTCAGTTGGTAGCGCGCTGGCTTTGTAGCCAGTCGGTCGCTATCAGCGTGGGTTCGATCCCCACGTTCGGCGAGAGATTTATTTCTCGGAGTCAACTTTGTGCAGACTCTCTTCGGTGTCTGAACACATGCGCACGAAAAAGATCCCACGTTCACAGCGAAAGTCTCAGGGCTTGGAAAACACGAAGACACGCATGCATCATCTCTCGTCTCCGATTATAATGATCGTATTTCGATACTTTGACGAGACAAACCCAATGCTGGTGTGTCGAAGAAGACAGCCACAGCGGGCTTGTTCGAATCAAAGTATCACACCATAACTTCAACGTATTACCAATACCTGTCCCAATATAGACCAGTTGGTCTAAGAGGACGTTAAACCCTAAAAGTCAGTCACACTGATAGCCGAAGGCGCAGCTCCTTTGCCCAGTCCATAAAACAAGAGGCACATACAATACACGCACAGGGGTAGAGGAGACGAAATAGGTGAATAAGAATAATCAGATATGTAATAGTTTTACTGCATTATAACAAACATTTAGGTGTTAATGTTGCTATTTTAAATTAAAGCCATGCTTTTTTTTTGTTTAAACTGTGGCGTCATTTTCTGGTTTTGTTTTTGTATCCGGGGTTGTAAGAATTTACATGACAAATACAGGCATGTGATCATGCAGCCGAGTTGCAATGAGAAAGGCAACACAGATTCAGGCAGTTCGAGTTCATCATTAAAATTGTCTACTGTTGGTCTTTGGCATGGTGCGTGTCAAGACCTCACAGTCATGCTGGGAAGAAACCCTAGGTAGTGGAAGGTTACCGCTGTTCTCCCCTCACACTCTCTGTATCTCTCACGGTCCCTCTTTCTCCTCCCCCCCCTCTCTCTCTTGTATCTTATAATAAATTTAGAGTACAAATATATATATATCTCTTTCCCCCTATCTCGATTTCTCTCCCTTTCCCTCCTCTCTCTGTTTCCCTCTTTCCTCTATCAATAAATTTAGAATACAAATTTTTTTTTTTCTCTCTCTCTCTCTCTCTCCCTCTCTCTCTCTCTCTCTCTCTCTCTCTCTCTCTCTCTCTCTCTCTCTCTCTCTCTCTCTCTCTCTCTCTCTCTCTCTCTCTCTCTCTCTCTCTCTCTCTCTCTCTCCCTCTCTCTCCTTTTTAGAATGCAGTGAACGTTTCGACATTTATAATTGTTACAAAACATGTTTGGAAAAAGAGAAATACATTGAATTAATTGAAGATATTAAGTACAGAGTTGCTCTTACTCGTTTCCGCGCAGGAGTATCCGAAATCAACGCTCACAAGTTTCGGAACACACCAAACCAAACGACAAGAAACTGTCCTCTCAGTACAGCTGATAAAGAAGATGAACACCATGTTGTATTTTTATGTCCTTTTTATCAAGACCTTCGAGCAAAGTATTTAACAATCTCGATCTCTAAGACGCTGCAACAACAACTTGTGTATTTCTGTGTAGCTGAGAAGGAATTCAGAATGATCGTGCACTTTGTGAAGAGTCTTTGAAATTTGGCATGGTGGTAGGTATGGACACAAGGTTTTCAAAAACCATCGCAAACAAATTGAGCTTAACCTCGATTGGTCTGTTTGCGCAAAATCCAATATGGCCACCACCGGGAAAAAGGACTGCTAAATTACACCCACTGTTACCACTACAGCATTGAGAAATACAACTTTTTACATGTGTTTTAGTGCAAGCAACCCATATCCAAGATGGATTTGACGTTTGGACGTCATTTTAACGTCAAAGGTCATTCATATGTCATTTTCAAGTTCATTTCATTTCAGAGTGTAATAACTCTGAACCTACTCAACTTAAAAAGAAACAATTAGTCTCTATACCCATGTTTTCGACCACTGGGAGTCTATTTCTGAACTCCTTGAATATCTCAGTCTCACCATTTAAGCTGAAAAGGTACATATGTCTTTCAAAATGACCCCCTTCATAGCCCATGGTTTTTTGCTTTTGGGCACACAAACTATGCCCGCGGGATGACTGTCTTCCTGAAGGACATGGCTTGTCTGCCAGAGACCCATGCAAGTGTCCATGAAGCCTTTGAGGAAGGGAAGTTCGTTGTGCAGCGCAGTGACAAGAAGTTCTCCCTCATGGCGCTTGACCAGAGCCAGGAGCACAGCGTCAAATTCCTGAAGGAGGACAGTGGAGCAAAAGGACTCTTTGGTCAGCCAGAGGAAAAAGAGGTTATTGAACTCTCAAAAGCAGAGGTCCTGAGAGTCATTGATGAATTTGAAAACGAAAGTCTTTCAGCTTCAAACAGAGAAGTCAATTTAGAGCACCCAGAGTCTTCTGTTGCTGAACAAAACAAGTTCCTGAAACATCTCAAAGCACTGCTCTATCTTGTGAAAGAGGGAACAGTGGTCAACCCATTCAAGGAGACAGGCTCCCAGCTTGTCACACTGGACACCGGTGAAGTCATGGACCCAGTAATTGTCAACTGCTTGAGGGAAGCTCCAAACATCGGCAAGGCCATGTTTACAGAATTTGTGAGGGACAGACTTGAAACTTGCTCCAAACCATTGTCTGATGTTATCCCAAGGGCCAATTTGTACACTTTCAGCAACCGGCCACCTGTGGACCTGAAGAAGGGTGCTAACAAGTTGGGATCAGCAAGGGCAAATGCGGCGCTCATCACCAAGTTGTTTCTGTCCTTGCTAGGACGATCTGATATTGATATATCTGGACGACTTTTTCAGACATGAGATTCAGCGTGAATCTCATTCCTTGTGTGATCGTGGAAAACTGATTTTAGGTACAAAGTCTGCTCTTCTTGGCTGCCTGCCTGGAATGCCTGATCCTGGACGCTCTCCTGCAGCAAAAGAAGCCTCTGGGATCGTACTGGATATGCCAGCCATCATCCATATTGTCAAGCCCTAGCGTGCCACTGTGTTTGAAGAATACACACTTATGCATTTGCTACCCTTCTTAGAGAGCCAGATGACCAACAACACAACAAGAGTGGATGCTGTTTGTGACACATATCAGGATGCAAGTCTCAAATCACAGACTCGTGCCAAGCGGGGTGAAAGTGAAGGAAAGCGAACTAGAGTCTCAGCAAAGATACCTATTCCAAAGGGAGCTGACTGGCAGAAGTTCCTCAAGGAGTCTGACAACAAGGATGAGCTGTTCCAGTTCCTCAGTGAGCAACTAGAGCGACATACCACCGATGCAAGATATCATCTCCTGACTACGAAGGTTGACCTTGTGCTCACTAACAGACCAACAGATATATCAGCCTTATCTCCTTGCCACCAAGAAGAAGCTGACACACAGATGATGCTTCACCTCTGCCATACTGCTGAGCAGGGACACACTAAGGCCTACCTCAGGACAGTGGACACAGATGTGGTGGTTCTTGCCATCCATCACTTTGATCAGCTGAAACTGTCAGAGCTGTGGATTGGATTTGGGTCAGAGACATTCCAGTACATTACATTGCTCAACAGCTGGGACCTCAACGCTGCCAGGCACTTCCTTCTTTCATTCCTACACAGGATGTGATGTAACATTGGCCATGTTCGGAATTGGCAAAAAGACAGCATGGAATGCATGGGCCACTTTTGCTGAGGTCACTGACACCTTCATCGCCATCTCCCAGAACCCAACCAGCCTCACACTCGACTCACTGCACATGCAGCGTCTGGAGCGTTTCACTGTGCTGATGTACAGCAAAAACTGTAGATCAACGTCTGTCAACGAAGCAAGAAAGCTGATGTTTACTGTTGGTCTCAAAACTCTGGAATCCATCCCACCAACCCAGCATGCGTTGTTCCAGCACACAAAGCGAGCATTGCTCATCGCAGCTTTCATCTGTCCAACTCTGTCCAAAACCTCCAACATCCCAAACCCAAGTGAATGGGGATGGGAATGGAATGAGAGAACCAAGGCATGGGTGCCATGCTGGACAAGTCTGCCTGACGCCAGCACAGGCTGCTCACTGTTGCTCCACTGTGGCTGCTTGGTTGCTTGCAAAGGAAACTGCAAGTGTCATCGCGCTGGTCTTCGCTGTGGTCCACTGTGCAAGTGTGAAGGAGGCTGCGCAAACAGTGCCAGTGACTAAGTCCAGAACTTACGACCAGTCGACCATATCTATAACATCGACAATTCTGAGCACCATAATTCGTGTTTAACTAAATAGTTAGTCATGAGTTCAAGAACTTGAACCGTGAGCTCACAGGGCTCACGCCAGGGTGTACAACCCAATTTCATCTTTTGAAGTTAATCAATTCCAAAGTTATCAGAAGTGGCAGAAATGAGGATAATTTGATGAACAGCTTCAGCAGATTTGTGTTCTTCATGTTACAGAAGAGACGAACCCTTAGAAATCAGGTTCAGTGACATGTCATCAGGGTCTTAATGTATTTGTTGAATTTTATGCGTGACTATAATTTATAACTGTGCAGATACTAATGCTGTTATTTTAACCACTATTGTAAGGGGCTGTGGCCTTAGACAATTAAAGATTTGTTCTTGTTCTTGTTCTTGTTCTCTCTCTCTCTCTATCTCTCTCTCTCTCTATCTCTCTCTCTCTCTCCCATAATTTATTGATAGTGATACTAATAGTATTCCTTCTCCCCTCACGCTCTCTGTATCTCTCATGGTCCCTCTTTCTCTCCCCCCCCCCTCCTACCTCTCTCTCTTATCTTATAATACATTTCTCTCCTCTATCAATAAATTTAGAATACGATATTATCTCTCTGTGCCTCTCTCTCTTACTGTCGTTGCGCGCGCACGCTTATTATGAGATAAGGGAGGTAGAGGTAGGGGGGGGGGGAGAGGGAACGTGAGCTACAGACGGAAAAAGTGAGGAGAGAATACTATAAATATATATTATGTAATAGAGAGAGAGCGAGAGAGATATAAAAGAAAGAGAGAGAGATGAGAGAGAGAGCGAAAGAGAGAGAGAGAGAGAGAGAGAGAGAGAGAGAGAGAGAGAGAGAGAGAGAGAGAGAGAGAGAGAGATAATTGAATTGAACTTTATTTAACAAGGATTAAGATTTAAGGCAACGCCTTTTCTTACAATCTGTCCTTGGGACGCATAGACACACAATAATATAATTTAAAAAAATAAAAAAAATAAAAAAAAATAAAAAGTTAAAAAGTCAAGGAGGTTGGAAAACTGCAGCACGTGATAATAAAGATGACGATGATGATGATGATGACGATGATGATGACGATGATGATAATGATGAAGATGAGGCATGAAGAGCATACATATGTGGTTTTTCATAAAATCAAATGCATACTATGCAGGTAATAATAAATACAAGCTGGTAGCAATCGAACATGTAGCAATTATGAGAGAGAGAGAGAGAGAGAGAGAGAGAGAGAGAGAGAGAGAGAGAGAGAGAGAGAGAGAGAGAGAGAGAGAGAGAGAGAGAGAGAGTATGTAAAGCGCTTAGAGAACGTCAAGCGCTATATAAATCTCCCATATAAATAAATAAAGGAGTGAGAGAATACTATAAATATATTATGGAAAAGACAGAGAGAGAGAGAGAGAGAGAGAGAGGGGGGGAGAGAGAGAGAGAGAGAGAGAGAGAGAGAGAGAGAGAGAGAGAGAGACTGACACTGACACAGTTTAATTGAATATGGGCCTACAGCCCCTTTCAATGGGGGGGGGGGGGGGGGTACACATTAATCACAGGAAGAAAAAAAATAGAAAACATGATATTTAAACGTATGCAAAATACACAGTGGTTTGTTCCAAGCATTGCTGCTTTCCTCTATCAATAATCTTGCACATCAATGCTGCCTAATATACACATACAACCGAGAGAGAGAGAGAGAGAGAGAGAGAGAGAGAGAGAGAGAGAGAGAGAGAGAGAGAGAGAGAGAGAGAGAGAGAGAGAGAGAGAGAGATGCCTAATAAAGTTTGTTTTCAGGCCTATTCACTTCACTATTGGTCATTCTTTGTAAAAGATTGTTTCTACTCAGTTATTTACTGTCAATGATGCTTGAGACACAAGAGAACGATTGCTGTTATTTTTAAATCTGCAGTGATAACTTTTAGGTTGTGTGTAAAAAGTTGGTTCTGTACGTATATTTCATACGTTAAGTACCTTTGAAATTCAAACCGCTACTACTTGACAAAATGATGAGCCTTATTTACAAAAATAAAGGATCGTAGTTCAAACTGTCTGTCTATGAATGTCTGAATTGAATGTGCTGTCCCGATATACAGGTCGAAATAATATGGCCACCAACATCTCTATTTCTGTGTAATAAAACCTTGGAACCGCAGGCGACGTTAAGTACCGCTATGTCCGTACGGAAAGCACTAAGTACCGCTATGTCCGTACAGAAAGCACTAAGTACCGTTGGTCAAAACACCCGACTACTCCCAATTAGGGCTATGTTTCTACTCAGTTATTTGCTGTCAATGATGATTGAGATACAAGAGAACGATTGCTGTTATTTTTAAATCTGCAGTGAGAACTTTTAGGTTGTGTGTAAAAAGTTGGTTCTGTACGTATATTTCATACGTTAAGTACCTTTGAAATTCAAACCGCTACTACTTGACAAAATGATGAGCCTTATTTACGAAAATAAAGGATCGTAGTTCAAACTAACATGCCTACATATAAACATCATAAACAACACACAAAAGTATTATGTACATGGGTTTTAACATCGCAGGTACTTAGCGCGGTACCTAGTGCAGCCAAGGTCTATGCACGGTACCTAAGGCCCTCTCATACGGACATGCCGGTACTTAGCGTCAGCCTCGCACACACACACACACACACACACACACACACACACACATACACCACGACCCTCGTCTCGATTCCCCCTCTATGTTAAAACATTTAGTCAAAACTTGACTAAATGTAAAAACAAGAAAAACTGCAAAGCCATCCGTGGCCATGGTTTTTCCCTGTCTTGACGGAAGGTATTTATTTACTTTATCTAAAATCTGTTGGTTTTTTTTGCGTGGGCAGAGAGTTATCGAAACTTACTTATTTCAAGAAGACGTCTAGCAATGTCTCTTCGCGTAACTTGTGCAAACAATCTTAAATCGAATGCAAAGCCATTTTCAGTCATGATTAATAACGCACTTGATTAAGTATACTAGAGTGGAGGGTAGAGGGGGGGGGGGGGGCTTTCCGAATGAAAAACAGGCTTAGATTCTTTATTTTTGATATTTAATATGTATTTTATTACACACACACACACACACACACACACACACACACACACACACACACACACACACACACACACACACACACACACACCTACCTTTATTTTGAGAAGGTAGGAATACACTTGTAAATGGCAAGTCAGTTATCGTAAAAGCCAACCAGCAGAAGGTGCGTACAGTCGAACCTGCTCTGGTGACTGTACCTCTCAATAACGCCCATAATGACCGCTCGAAAGGATCCCCGACGATGTTTTGCTGATTATTATAAGTCACCTCTCCATATCAGTCAGGTGTCTTTAACGAACACCTTTGGTAAGTCCCTTACGTGGTCGGCATAGACAGGTTTGACTGTAGATGAAACAGTTTACAACAATTTGTCTTGCCCAGATCATCATAAAATGCAATCCAAAACTCTTACCAAGAGTGCAAACTTCTTGGCGAAAAGTACAAGCACTCTTCCCGGAAGCTTTTAAACCAAAACAGCTTCTTAAATGTACAAACTCAGTCCACTATCGATTATGCATGTACATAGATGTGGTCAGCACGTGCAACTATTCCCCAACCTAACATCAGCCTGCACCAGACAGCACTTTACACCGTGTTTCGTTCTCCTCCTAAAACCAGCGCGGAAAACACAAATTGCAGGCCTGTGTAAATAGTCAAACAAAGTTAAAAAAAAACACACAAAAAAAACGTAACCTTATTTACTGTTGTTTTGGGTTTTTTTTAGGGAGCGCCGGTGTAACACGAGAAAATTACTCCCACGAGATTTTTACTCCGGAGTAAACATTTCGTACGAAAAAGTTACTCCCTTTACAAAAAAAGCACTCCCTCATGTCACGAGAAAATTACTCCCCAAGACAGGTGAGTTCCGAGTAAACATTTCGTACAAAAAATGTTACTCCCCTGACGAATAAATAACAAATAAATTACCTCACCCAAACACAAGCAATTTAACTTCCCATGCCAGGTTTTTTACTCCATTGTCCCCTGTTAGTCTTGGTGGTGGAAGGGGTGGAAGGAGGGTAGCGCGACATTCGTGTGCGCGATGTCACTTATTGGCATTATCCCTTCGCCCGCATCCCATTTTTGCGTTCGAGATTTTTACTGGAAGTAAAAAAAATGGGGAGTAAAAATTTCGTGGAGGGAGTATTTTTTTCGTGCCTTGGGGAGTTCTTTTCTCGTACGAAAAGTGTACTCGGAGTAAGAATTTCGTGCGAAATATTTACTCCGGAGTAAATTTTTCGTGGAGTAAAAATTTCGTGTTACACCGGGTTAAGGAATATACCTGTGTTGCCAAAGAAATCAACATTCACTCAAGTACATTATTTGAATTTCAAGGGTCTTTTTCGAAAAGCGGTTTTGATCAGACTAAAGATGTCAACTCAACGGACAACGTCTATAGATATTCTGCTTTTTGTCCAAGATTTATTTTCAAAAGCTCAAAGAAGTCTATGAAATTAATTGTTATCTTTTCTTGAACTAGTCTTTCTACATGTGATCTGATGATAAAATCAAGGACAAATGAAATATATATGTTTGAATATGCTTCTATGATTGTCACCACATTCTTTTTTTTTTGTAAAGCAAGACTAATTTGCTACCTATATAAAGCGATTGTATATTTTTATCTTTAAATTTGTGACGGATACAAGGT
This sequence comes from Littorina saxatilis, assembly GCF_037325665.1. Lineage (NCBI taxonomy): Eukaryota > Metazoa > Mollusca > Gastropoda > Littorinimorpha > Littorinidae > Littorina > Littorina saxatilis. The sequence goes on along the minus strand of NW_027127798.1, from coordinate 17,217 downwards.
GTAACCAGGGATCGCGTTTACGCACGATTTTTGCGTATTTGACGCATTTTAAAAGTCGCTGACGCGTTTTTTTTCGCCGCGCCGCGTAAGCCATACGCAAAAATATTGTAACTTTTTCTTGTCTTCACGCAGCGCTTTTGCTCTGACTTAATAATCACCCGATCCTGAAACTGACTATAGGGCTCGAGAAGTGACGTCACACATGAAATCTGCGCGTCAAAACTAAAGTCCGTTTCTTTTTGCATCGAAGTATCGCAAACGAACGTAACGAGGGTATTACCAGATAATGTCTTGTCGGATAATGAAACAGACATTAGCTGCTCTCCCATCTCGCGCTTCCAAAAGGCGGAAAGTGTGTCTAGTCGTATTAGAGCGGGAAACAATCTCATGCTCATTAGCATGCAAGGCCCGAAGATTGGAGACAGCAGGGGTGTTATTCGACAGGCGTGCGCGGAGTTCGACAGGAAAACTCGCCGTAGTTAGGTAAGGAGTGTCTTTAAGTCTTTCGTGCGTGTTTTGTTTGTGTCTGTACGTGTTTTCGTAGTACGCAAAAATATTGGTCCGTGACGCGTTTTTTTCGTTTCGTTGCGTATGACTTACGCGTTTTTTAAAAAGCTAGCGCGATCCCTGTGTAACGCAGTGTGTCTTATCCTGCAAACTGCCCTCAGTCACAATGTTTTATATTTACCAGCTCACAATCATTATGAATAAGAGAGAGATAGAGAGAGAGAGAGAGACAGAGAGAGACAGAGAGAGACAGAGACAGACAGACAGACAGACAGACAGACAGACAGACAGACATACATACATACATACATACATACAGACAGACGACAGACAGAGACAGAGAGAGTGTGAGAGAGAGAGAGAGAGAGAGAGAGAGAGAGAGAGAGAGAGAGAGAGAGAGAGAGAGAGAGAGAGAGATTTATTGATTCATTGATTCATACATTGATCTTAAGGAAAGATGTTTGGGGCACAACCATAGTATTGTTTTCGCTATATCCTGATACACAAACCCACACAAATGATAATACTTAAGTTACACATGTATACATGTACATATAAGCTAAGAAAACAAATAAACAGACACAGACAAACAGACAGACAGATATTCAGGGGTGTCATTTGGTTTTGGCAGTCGGCTAAACGCCAAAAGTTATTTCGAATTGCCAAAACCGTTGACGTCATTTTCACAGGATTGCTCAACTGTTTCACGGTGGGGGCAACAAACAAAACAAAAACAAACCGCCAAGGAAGTACCAAAACATGTTCTTAACTTTCCCAAAATGTAATAGATATTTCGTCACAACCCTTGCAACTTCTCCAGAGTATATAGTAACACTTTTTGTCCTGTATTTAAAACGATCAGCTCCTTGCACTTTTGGGGAAAGCTACCCAGTGGTAGCCTTGTAGGGTGCAGAGATACAGACGTCTTTATTTCAATGACGGAGGGTTTTCTCATGTCGGTCGTCCTCAAGACGCACTGAACATGTTGTGATGACTCAGTTGCATCGTGTTTACCGCAGCTTACATGCTATATCTACACCTTTCAAAACTAAATCGTGTTTATCCTGAAAGCAGTCGGCGAGTTCACTTATCGCAGCAACAAGAGTTTTGCTTATTTCAGCTGCCACAAAAATAATGTTGGCCTATGTTTGGGAGAGGGAGGGTATGCTTTTATCTTTTCGCTATGTGCAAATGTTTGCATAAACAGATCATATTTATTTATTTATTTCTTGTGTCTTTCTTTCTTTCTTATTTTGTTTTCTTTCTTTCTTTCGTTCTTTCGTTCTTTCTCTCTGTCTGTCTGGTTTTCTTTCTTTCTCTCTTTCTTTCTTTCTTTCTTTCTTTAGTTCTTTTGTCCTATGCTTCTTCATTTCTTTTCCACTTTCTTTCTGTCACATACACAGGGGAGAAAAAAGGACCCGAAGGACAGACATAAAAGAAACAACTGTCCTGTTGCTTAAAGGCATAGTACGCCTCCCGTAAACCATCACAGAGCTCCGCGAGCGTCTACATATAGTACAAGCATACTTCCATTTGAACGCTCACCGAACGGGAACATCCTGGCTGCTTTCTGTTGAGCGTGAGAAATTGTCAAAGAATTTATTTTCGTGGACTTGGTCTTCAACAACAATGGCGCCTCGTTTTGGTGCTGGACGGCTGTTATGAATACCGGGATTCACGCCCGGACAGTAAGCCTCCCGTAAACCATCACAGATACTGTCAGGCTTTTACACACAGTACAAACACCCTTCCATTTGAACGCTCACCAAACAGGAACATCCTAGGTGCCCTACGTAAAGAGCGAGCAATTTTTAAAGAATTAATTTTGCAGATTGTCTCGAACACTTTTTGGACCCATCCTGAACTCAGGTCAAACATGAGTTACTTCCCTTCGGGTCTCATTCTATCGATGTAAACTGGCGATAGCCGTGAATCGATGATTATCAAAATGTTTTTGGACCGTGGTGCGTTTTTGCGCTAGACCTAACTTTTAAAATCTAAATAATAAATTGACAGCTTGTTACACAAACATTCTTTAATCATAAAAGAATTCTTTTTTCATCAAGACAAGATCAGTACAATTCGAAGTTGTGAAAGTTTGAAAAAAGAAAAGCCCGGAAGCAGGGTCACGCAAGGGTCGTAGCAGACGACGGTTTATCAGTGCATATCGCCGTTCCTTTCAACAGTCAAAAGCCATCGCTAGAGTTCTTGTGAACCACAGCCGTTTGTTTCGTGCATAAAAACGTGCTATTGTAAATAAGCTCACATCGAGTCGCATTCAAATGACTAACTGACGACTACATTGTGAAAAAGGGAAAGTGGATCACACGGGTTCAGGATGGCTCAGGGGTAAGATAAACCACGCAAAAATAAATTCTTTGAAAATAGTTCGCTCTTTACGGAGGGCACCTGGGATGTTCTCAATAGGTTAGTGTTTAAATGAAAGGGTGTTTGTACTGTGTGTAAAAGCCTGACCGTATCTGTGATGGTTTACGGGAGGCTTACTGTGCCTTTAACCTATTTTCTGTCATTCTGAGCACATTTTTAGAGTAAACATGACATATGTATATATTTTTGATTTCAGGAGAAATGGAGGAATACGATGCAATTATTTTTAAACATGTTAGTGAAAAATCGATTTGAATGAAAACTTTAATGAGTAGACTAATTAACTAGTTTTTAAGCGTCCAAGCTGAAATGCAATACCATAGTCCGGGCTTCGTCGAAGATTATTTCACCAAAGTTTCAATCAATTTGGTTGAAAACTGATGGCGTGACAGTGCTGCCTCAACGTTCACAAAAAGCCGGATATGACGTCATCAAGGACATTAATCGATAACAATGAAAAACATGTCTGGGGATATTATACCCACGAACTCTCATGTGAAATTTCATAAAGATTGGTTCAGTAGTTTTCTTTGAATCGCTCTACACACTCACACACGCACACATACATACATACATACATACATACATACATACATACATACATACATACATACATACATACATACATACATACATACATACATACATACATACATACATACATACATACATACATACATACATACATACATACATACATTTCTTTCTTTATTTGGTGTTTAACGTCGTTTTCAACCGTTCAACGGAACATACATACATACATACTTAATATATATATTAACAGGGATCGCGTTTACGCACGATTTTTGCGTATTTGACGCATTTTAAAAGTCGCTGACGCGTTTTTTTCGCCGCGCCGCGTAAGCCATACGCAAAAATATTGTAACTTTTTCTTGTCTTCACGCAGCGCTTTTGCTCTGACTTAATAATCACCCGATCCTGAAACTGACTATAGGGCTCGAGAAGTGACGACACACATGAAATCTGCGCGTCAAAACTAAAGTCCGTTTCTTTTTGCATCGAAGTATCGCAAACGAACGTAACGAGGGTATTACCAGATAATGTCTTGTCGGATAATGAAACAGACATTAGCTGCTCTCCCATCTCGCGCTTCCAAAAGGCGGAAAGTGTGTCTAGTCGTATTAGAGCGGGAAACAAACTCGCAAGGCCCGAAGGTTGGAGACAGCAGGGGTGTTATTCGACAGGCGTGCGCGGAGTTCGACAGGAAAACTCGCCGTATTTAGGTAAGGAGTGTCTTTAAGTCTTTCGTGCGTGTTTTGTTTGTGTCTGTACGTGTTTTCGTAGTACGCAAAAATATTGGTCCGTGACGCGTTTTTTTCGTTTCGTTGCGTATGACTTACGCGTTTTTTAAAAAGCTAGCGCGATCCCTGTATATATGTATACATACATACGACTTGTGTCTGTGTGTGTGTCTGTGTGTTCGCGATGCACGCCCAAGGCCGTTCTCGATGGATCTGTTTCAAATTTGGTGGCCATATTCAGGTACACCCCGGACATAACCTGGTCGATGAGATATTTTAACACGTGCTCTCAGCGCGCAGCGCTGAACCGATTTTGGTTTATCTCTGGATCCATTCCCAGTAACTCTTCCTTATCTTCTCCAGTGTTTTCAGAGTTTATCTCCCTTCCTTCGTGTGGCGTCAATCCATATTCCCGTTTCTATTTTTAGAAGGTCACTGTCGACAACGCTCAATCCATATTCCCGTTATACTATTTTTACTCTTCTCCAGTGTTTTGCGCGTTTATCTCCCTTCCTTCGTGCGTTGCGCCGGCAAAGCCGGTGTACACCCGGCGCAGCCGGGTCCCCGGCACAGCCGGGTATTCGGCTCGACTTCTTCCCGGCGAAGCCGTACCTGGCGAAGCGGGTATTCATCTAGTACATACATGCATACATACATACATACATACATACATACATACATACATACATACATACATACATACATACATACATACATACATACATACATACATACATACATACATACATACATACATACATACATACATAAATACATACATACATACATACACACATACACACATACACACATACACCACGACCCTCGTCTCGATTCCCCCCTCTATGTTAAAACATTTAGTCAAAACTTGACTAAATGTAAAAAGAGAAGAAAAACAAGTCGCGTAAGGCGAAAATACAACATTTAGTCAAGTAGCTGTCGAACTCACAGAATGAAACTGAACGCAATGCAACGCAGCAAGACCGTATACTCGTACTCGTAGCATCGTCAGTCCACCGCTCACGGCAAAGGCAGTGAAATTGACAAGAAGAGCGGGGTAGTCGTTGCGCTTAGAAGGATAGCACGCTTTTCTGTACCTCTTTTCGTTTTAACTTTCTGAGCGTGTTTTTAATCCAAACATATCATATCTATATGTTTTTGGAATCAGAAACCGACAAGGAATAAGATAAAAGTGTTTTTAAATTGATTTGAAAATTTAATTTTGATAATAATTTTTATATATTTAATTTTCAGAGCTTGTTTTTAATCCGAATATAACATATTTATATGTTTTTGGAATCCGCAAATGATGGAAAATAAGATAAACGTAAATTTGGATCGTTTTATAAATTTTAATTTTTTTTTACAATTTTCAGATTTTTAATGACCAAAGTCATTAATTAATTTTTAAGCCACCAAGCTGAAATGCAATACCGAAGTCTGGGCTTTGTCGAAGATTACCTGACCAAAATTTCAACCAATTTGGTTGAAAAATGAGGGCGTGACAGTGCCGCCTCAACTTTCACGAAAAGCCGGATATGACGTCATGAAAGACATTTATCAAAAAAATAAAAAAAATAAACGTTCGGGGATATCATACCCAGGAACTCTCATGTCAAATTTCATAAAGATCGGTCCAGTAGTTTGGTCTGAATCGCTCTACACGCACGCACACACGCACACACGCACACACACACATACACCACCCACGACCCTCGTTTCGATTCCCCCTCGATGTTAAAACATTTAGTCAAAACTTGACTAAATGTAAAAAGAAAACGCGAAACACAGAACACATCATGGAATTTGAGAAATAGAGTGCACGTGGTGGGTGTTCTCCGATAATGTAGTAGGTGGAAGCGTCATAATAATGCACTGACCTCTGACCCTGCGCATGTTTTCTTCCCGCGTAGCCACTTCCGCTTATCTCAAGGTGCAAGAGTTGTCTTTCATGGCGCCGTCAGAAAAATGGCAGATAAAGACACTTAAAGCTCCCGTCTATCGTGTTTATGGTGTTTGCCTGCATTTGTAGATGAGTTGATTTTGTCAAAACCCAGCGGCTCTCGACAATTATTAGTAACAAAAAAAAGTGTTAATGTAGACGTAGAAACGTTTGTCAAAAGACTCGCTTATCTCGACCCCGTAGAAACGTTTGTCAAAAGACTCGCTTATCTCGACCCCGTCGAAACGGGAAGAGTGTCCTTTATTCAAAGGGCATTGCATCTTCAAAACAAAACAAGAAACACACCAAAAAAACAATGCATTGCAGTCTTCGAATCTCAGTTTTGGTATTCGTTTTCCAGGTCTATTGTTAGATGCTATGCTTATGGGGTCTGCTATGTTAATTCCTAGTCTTCGCAAACTTAATCCATACGCGCACAATGGTTTTCCTTGGTCTCACTCGAGAAAGGTCATGTCACGAGAAATAAATCCCAGATAAATGTGCCTATAATTATATATATGCCGTCACTTGCATCATGAATTAAATATCTCTTATGTAGTCATTGCAGGCACTAGGCCTAGAGCAAATTCTGAATCAAGTTGTCTCAGACGACTCTTAATACTGAATATTTGAAAACTGTGGCAACATAACCCAAAAGCATAATTATACGCATTTTAAAAAACTAGCCTAATGCAGTCTAATCAGGTGCAGGAAGTGAGGATGGGTCATTTCCACCTGGGGGAAAAGCCAGGCAAATCTCACCCGACAATCGCTTGACTGGAATCAATCGGGGAGTGAACGAGGACGCTTAAAGACAATCTGGAGGCGTAGACCGCTTGAAAATTTGAAAGCCACCGATAGAACAGCGATACCTCCCTTTTAAGACCTTCAAAAATCTGAGAAAATCAGGTCTTAAAAAGGCCGGGGGAGTCTTACAACGAATGTAAATTGACAGTCTCTGAACAGAAAGTCTGTGAAAACACGGTCTTAAGGCCACACACAAAAAATAGTCTGTTTACGGTATCCCGACCGACCCTATTTTTTTGCGCGACCCTAGACTTTTTATTGGGCATTTGGGAAAAGAAAGAAAAATCTTTGTTTTTTGGCAAAATAACTTAAAAATATGTTTTTTTGGAAGAAAAAAAAATAAAATAAACAAGTCGCGTAAGGCGAAAATACAACATTTAGTCAAGTAGCTGTCGAACTCACAGAATGAAACTGAACGCAATGCAACGCAGCAAGACCGTATACTCGTCGCATCGTCAGTCCACCGCTCATGGCAAAGGCAGTGAAATTGACAAGAAGAGCGGGGTAGTAGTTGCGCTGAGAAGGATAGCACGCTTTTCTGTACCTCTCTTCGTTTTAACTTTCTGAGCGTGTTTTCAATCCAAACATATCATATCTATATGTTTTTGGAATCAGGAACCGACAAAGAATAAGATGAAAGTGTTTTTAAATTGATTTCGAAAATTTAATTTTGATAATAATTTTTATATATTTAATTTTCAGAGCTTGTTTTTAATCCAAATATAACATATTTATATGTTTTTGGAATCAGCAAATGATGGAGAATAAGATGAACGTAAATTTGAATAGTTTTATAAAAAAAAGTTTTTTTTTACAATTTTCAGATTTTTAATGACCAAAGTCATTAATTAAATTTTAAGCCACCAAGCTGAAATGCAATACCGAAGTCCGGGCTTCGTCGAACATTACTTGACCAAAATTTCAACCAATTTGGTTAAAATATGAGGGCGTGACACTGCCGCCTCAACTTTCACGAAAAGCCGGATATGACGTCATCAAAGACATTTATCAAAAAAATGAAAACAATGTATGGGGATATCATACCCAGGAACTCTCATGTCAAATTTCATAAAGATCGGTCCAGTAGTTTGGTCTGAATCGCTCTACACGCACGCACGCACACACACACACACACATACACACACACACACATACACCACGACCCTCGTCTCGATTCCCCCCTCTATGTTAAAACATTTAGTCATAACTTGACTAAATGTAAAAATCCCGACCTACCGACCCTATTTTTTGTGTGTGCCTATGTTACCGTAAACAGACTAATTTTGTGGGGGGGGGGGGGGGGGGGGGGGGGCTAAAAGGGAGGAAGTCTTAAATTGGGAAGTTCGAAAATGGGAGTTCCACTGCAACTGGGAGGAGGCCAAAGAACAGCCAGAGACCGGAGGAAGGTGAGGACAACGATTCAGACTCTATTTTCACAAGGAGCGCGAAGCGCATTAAGTCAAGTCAAATAAGTCAAAGAGTGTGCTGAAAATGAAATGGAAAACAAGGGAGAAACACACACTCACACACCCACAAGCACACACACACACACAAACAAATATATACACACAACTACACGCACACACATGCACGCACGCACACACACAGACACTGACACACAGTGACACACACGGACACACACACATACACCCACAAACACAGACACACACACACACAATTATATACACACAACCACACGCACACACACACACACACACACACACACACACACACACACACACACACACACACACACACACTTTCAAATACTCGATGTGTTTCTGCTCGTATCCGTTGAACCATCCCTCTGTCTGCCTACCTGACTGTCTCTCCCGTTGTCTGCCTTTCTGGTTATCGTCTTTTTATTCAAAAAAGTAGGAGAGAATATCATTAATAAGATCATTGCTTCACATGCAAGACAGATTGTTGAATGCGATCACGTTCTTTGGCAATACATCGTTGTTGGCGTCGACGGGAGTGTAATTGACACAGATAAAAACCAAAACGCAAGTAGGTGGATTATCCAAGTGTTAAAAGCTTTGTACTTCAAGAAATACGCTGTCAAAGTAAAAAAAAAAGTTTCTATTTTATTGCTAGGCAGTAGAGATATGAACATGTGCACGAACAGCAATGTTTGCTTACTAACACGTATGTAAGATTGCGTGTCTTGTTTCGAAAACAAGAAAGTTCAGAGAAAGTTAAGAACCTGATCTTGACAAGAACAAACACGCCCCTCTCTCTCTCTTTCCGAAAACGGAAAAAGGCCAGACCGAACTGAACAAAACTATTTTGCTCTCTATACATATCATCGTTCAACAATTCTCTTGGGGAAAAATACCCTCTCGATTCTGGATACACCGTAGTTCATTGTACCTCTTCTTTTTTCAGCCGCAGTGAAACCGTACGGAACTGGAGATTTCCATGGTATCTCTTCCTCTCTCTCAAAACACCTCTGTGTTTACAGTCAAACCAATTATTTGCAGTTTCGGAGAATGAGTGCGTACGTCCGTCTGCAAAGTCGTTTTAAATTCGAGATGCGCTTTTTAGCAGAGAACACAGATATAAATAGAATAGAAAGAGCAGTGTCCTGTATTGCATCGAATGAACTGGAGTCTGTGCGGTGTAAAAGTTGTGCAGCTTCTTGTCTGTCTGTTTGCCTGTCTGCTTGTCTGTCTGTCTGTCTGTCTGTCTGTCAGTATGCCTGTCTCTTGCCTGTCTGTCTGTTTGAACTGGAGTCTGTGCGGTGTAAAAGTTGTGCAGCTTCTTGTCTGTCTGTTTGCCTGTCTGCTTGTCTGTCTGTCTGTCTGTCTGTCTGTCTGTCAGTATGTCTGTCTCTTGCCTGTCTGTCTGTCTGTCTGTCTGTCAGTATGTCTGTCTCTTGCCTGTCCTTCTGTTTGCATGCCCGCCTGCCCTTTCGTCTCTAGTTTTGAGGAAAAAAACAAGAAAGGGTTATTATTGGAACGTTTAATTTTTGACAAAACAAGTTTGAAAGGTTAGCAGTCTATCTGTTTTGGTCTTTTATGCATCCTTGTTTTTTTCTCTCTTTTTCTGTTTGATTTTCTTTTTCATTTTTCTTGTCAATATTCTTCCGTCTTGCTTTCTTTCTTTCTGTCTTCTTTCTGTTTTACTTGGTTTCTGTGTGTTTTGCAGTTCTTTCTCTTTGAACCATGTGATTTCTGTCTGGCCGTCAGTCTGTATTGTTTGTCTGTCTGGTTGGCTGGCTTGCTGGTTTGCTGGTTTGCTGGCTGACTGCCTGCCTGTCTGTCTGTCTGTCTGTCTGTCTATCTGCAATCTGCGTGTATGTCTCCCTCTTTTTGTCCGGTTTTTTTTCTGTATCTGTATGTTTTATGTTTAAGTTTCATGTTAATGTTTTGGATGATTCTCTTCCAAGACAAGCAAAAAGAAGCAAAAGAAAAACGCACCAAAAGTTTACAAAAACGTAAAGCTAAATCCGTAGAAGCATACGTCTTGACGTGGCACGTCTATCTCCCAGCTTCATCAAGATTCCATAACCTGAAACCAGTGTATGTATAATCTAAATGTCTGAAATACAAACCAGGAAGCGACATCTAGAGCAGTCATGCCAGACTGATATCATCAAAAACGGCTCATGTTTGTGGAAAAACAGCGACTACAAATTTTTTTTTTTTTTTTTTGATACTGAGGAAAACATGGTTACACCCTTATAAATGACATTGCAGAAATACTTTCCCACCACCCACTCAGCCCCACAAACATCTCTTTATATGTCTGTGACTCAGCCCCCATCCCCAAATCCAACTACATTCTTTTTTAATCTGCTCTCCTCTTTTGAAGAAACAATTTCCTAGATAGCCATGTTGTTCATAACAGAATATCGCCTATCTGTTAGGTAACATGACTAGATTGAGTAGATTGAGGACCGGGTGAACATTATCCGTAGCATGAAAACGTAGACGCTATGAAATTGGTTGTTTCACTGTGTTACGCAATTCACTGAACAATATCACCTTTTCCTCTGAGGTGATTTGAGTGGAATAATTAATGAACACGATCCGACAAGGCAAGAAAGATGACGAACGAATGTTTTCCTTTGTGTGATAACCATGCCTGTGTCTTGCTCCTGGTGTTGTTGTTGGTGTTGTTGTTGTTGTTGTTTTTGTGGTTGTGGTTGTGGTTGTGATTCTGGTTCTGGTTCTAGTTGTACTCGGGTTTTTTTTTGCGGTTCAGCTTACATAGAGAATACTACATGGCTGTTTGTGCCATACCAGGTTTACACAAGGTGTTTTCTGAAATATTGAAATGCGAGCGAGAGTAAACCTGGTATGACACAGCAAGCAATTCAATATTGTTTTTATCCTACATGTTGTAATTGCGTGCATTCTATCTTAAATTCCAGACAGCTCCATCCCTTCGAATCGACTTTTAATTGACTTGCCAATCATTCGTCTGCACCGTGGGCAAAAGTAGTTTGCAATGATTAACTTTGAACATTGCGCCAGTTACATTTGAGTACATTATAATGTGTTCGGTCCCAAAGTAAAGAGGAAACCATTTCCTAAAGAACGACACACAAACAGAAATAAACACAAACCTTCCGCTGTTGTGTCACTGAGGTCGGAGTGTCTGATTTAACCACGCTTCTTTTCAAAAATGCAGTCTCTTACGTCAAGCGAAATATGAATTGTAGCTTCTTCTTCTTCTTCTTCTTCTGCGTTCATGGGCTGAAACTCCCACGTACACTCGTGGTTTTTTTGCACGAGTGGGGGTTTACGTGTATGACCGTTTTTACCCCGCCTTTTAGGCAGCCATACGCCGCTTTCGGAGGATGCATGCTTGGTATTTTCGTGTTTCTATAATCCACCGAAATTCTGACATGGATTACAGGATCTTTTCCGTGCGCACTTGGTGTTGTGCTTGCGTGTACACACGAAGGGGGATAAGGCACTAGCAGGTCTGCATATTAGTTGAACTGGGAGATCGGAAAAATCTCCACCTTTAACCCACCAGGCAGCCATGGCCGGGATTCGAACTCACGACCTTCCGATTAGGAGGCCGACGTCTTACCACTGCGCCACTTCGCCCGTCTGAATTGTAGCGTCACGTGCACGTTCTCAAAATTCTTACACAAGATACAACAAAGTGTTTCGAGAATGAAGTTTGTTTCGGTGATTTTGACATTACGAGCAATGGAAAATTACGTCTGTGGTGCCAGACTGCAGTTTGACCCGACCTCATTTACATGATATACACACATGTGAAGAGATGGTTTATCTATTAAATGGGTAGTCTCTCTCATGTTTATATAGTAAAAAGTTAATGCTTAATATATGTGCCATGACAATACTACTATAGACCCGAAACGATAACCATTTGATGATATTTCACGAGAAAATATGCCAGAGCCTGATTACTTCTTGCTTTCTTTATTGATTGATTCGTTTTGGGTGGTTTCTTCATTTATCCCTTCAATCGTTGAATCGTTCGTTCGTACGTTTGTTTTCCGTTTTTGTCCTTGTTTTTTTGTTTCTTTCTTTCTTGCTTTCATTCATTCATTCTTTCTTTCTTTCCTTAGCTTACTGCCTGCTAGTTTTTCTTGCTTTGGTTAATTATGAAACTCCAGTAGTGTAAACACATTTTCAGTGTCTGCTCATACCAAAACGTTGAAACCGCGCAAGCTGGTTTGTTAGATCAGCAGTCCACACTGTTGCTTAATAGAAGATTCTTGTCAAGACTAAGTGAATCTGTTTTGCAGACTATACACAAAGCTCAAAATAGACTTATTTGTAGACAAAATGCCGGTAGCATGAAAACTCCGCTGAAGTGTCAACAACCCGAACAACTAAAACTGCGTAGAAAATCTGGCTGTTAAAATTCGTTTTTCGTTGTCGTCTCTCTCTCTCTCTCTCTCTCTCTCTCTCTCTCTCTCTCTCTCTCTCTCTCTCTCTCTCTCTCTCTCTCTCTCTCTCTCGAGGTATTACACACCGGTACGACCGAAACTAAGGTATCAATAAACTACGCTTGTGCATCGGGTTGAAAGTATACCCTGATCCCTCGGAGATATACCTCCACTCCGGTCTGAACGACCTCACGTGACATGTTATATGGTAGAAGAGCATGCTGTCGCTTATTCTCCTTCAGTGAAGATGAGGTATACCTTCACTTCGGTTAGACTGAAACGATGCTCAAGCAGCGGAATTTGTGTGTGTTTTGTCAGAGCAAACTGATGTTATTTTATCCTAACAAACAAGAAGATATTCTCACGCACCGCCTTGTTCAGGATATTCACTAGTTGACAATGATGCCGTGCTAATAAATAATTATAAGCAATGAAACGAACAAAGGAAAGAACGACCGAACGAAAGAACAAATGAACCAAAGAACGGACGGACGGACGGACGGACGGACGAATTGACGGACGGACGGACGGACGGACGGACAGACTGACGGACGGGCCAAAGGGCAGACTGATTGAGGGGCGGACCGATGGACAGGGGGTGGGGGGAGGGTGGGGGGGGGGGGGGTGTTACGGGTAACCCCTCCTGATCCGGTCCTGCAGGGTATTCCTTCAACCCTCTGCACAAGAGCAATCTTTTGATACAGACTGAAGGACGGACGGACTGACGGACGTACTGAAGGACTGTCGGACGGACTGTCGGACGGACGTACGGACGGACATGTATACGGACGGACTAAAAGGACGAAGGAACGAATGAACGAAGGAAATAACGAAGGAACGAAAGAGCGAACGAACCAACCCACGAATGAACGAAAGAACGAAAGAACGAACGAACGAACGAGCAAACAAACAAACAAGCAAACAAACAAACAAACAAATAAACAAGCAAACAATAAACAATATGTGCAAACTGGCGCATTTTCAGAGCATTTGTCAAACGTTTGGAGGAGGTCTACGGTTAGGCCAGGGTGGGGGGGGGGGGGGGGTTGTCCCACCAACAGGAACATCCCCCCCCCCCCCCCCCCCCTCTCTCTCTCTCTCCTGTAGTTCGGCCCTGCACAAGAGGAATTTATTGATACGGACTCAGTGAAGGAAGAACGGATTGACTGACGGACGGACGGACTGACGGACGTACTGAAGGACTGTCGGACGGACTGTTGAACGAACGAACGAACGAACGAACGAACAAACGAACGAACAAACGAACGAACGAACAAACAAACGAACAAATTAGCAAATGAATACATACATTCGCAGAGAGAAAAAGGCAAAAGGTACATTTGTGGAGTCAGTAAGGGGGGTGGGTGGACTTCCGGAACCCAGGAACCTTTACACTGATCGACACACACTGACACACTGACACACGTGACACACACACACACTACACACACACAACGTGACCACACACACACGGGCACACACACAGACACACACCCACACCGGCACACACACACACACACACTGACACACACACGCACGCACACACACACACACACACTGTGACACACACACGTACACACATACACTAGTGACACACCCACACACACATACACAAACACACACACACACACACACATACCCACACACAAACACTGACACACTCGCAACTGACATATCAGAGGGGGGTGGTAAGTCATTTGAACGTTTAAATTCTTTTGTCACAAATTTTAAGTACCCATCAACACTAGGGCGTATGCATAAACTCCCGTCTTTTTAGTGGAAACTGACCTATGAGAGTAGTTTCCCTTGTTTGGGCCAAACAATGGCGTCAGCGAAGAGAAATTCTACCATCTGTATCTGTATCTGTGAGCGAGTCACAGTCGTTCTTGCGTGAAAGAGGCGTCACGTTTAGCGATTACCGCAAGCATGAACTGTCCGATTTAGTGCAGAAAGCATTTGAAATCAAGTTGCCCATCGATCCCGAGGCGCTGATCGAGGATCGAGCCGAAGTGATCGGCTTGAAACTGCGCGATTTAGCCGGTCCAGAAAACCCACGACGACGCAATGTTCAGAGCTCTGCAGAATCCTGGTTTCTTGTCAGGAAGTACCAACATAAACATTCTACCTGACTTTTCTGAGTTTGATGTGTGCACGTACCAGCTCAGTGCATCAAATGCGTCTGTTGCCAGTGTGCGGGAGTTACCGTAAATCAGAAGGATTCCAGATGATGAGAGATGGATAATTATGTGGTAGAAATACAAGCGTGTGGCATCCCATCACTGCCATCAGAGCCCCCAACAGATGGCTATTTTGCTGTCAAAAGCAAAGTGAAGCCAAGAACCCAGTGACTGGTGCAAAATGTTATTCACAGTGGATTGTAATGACAAGTGTGGACATGGACCTAAGGAGCTGCATTTTGTCAGCCTTCTGCACCTGCAAGGGAGGGTATGTTCATATTTTGCTCGTTATTGTTAACACATTTAGCAGGCTGTCTATTTTTCCTTACATCTACACCAAGATAAAGGGAAGTAAAGCTAGCTAACTAACTAACCAGGATGTCAGGCAGTATTTTTTTTAAATTTTTATTTTTATTTTATTTTTTTGGGCGGGGGGACTATTTTAATGGTTGATTGACTTTTAGGCCATAACAAACTTTGGTACAGGCCATCAGTAGACTTGCACTGTTTGTAACTTATCTATTTCATTTAAATTAAACTGATCTACATACATGTGTATGCAAACAACAGTTGTGGGCAGAATGATGAAGTCATTGTGTGTGCTTTATACTGAAGTGTTAAAAAATTAATTAACCTTTTCAGCATTAGTGTTGCGACTTCATAACTTTAAGATGTCCAACTCATATATTACTCCCTATTTTAGTATTTGTCATTGTACCAATGACATTTAAAACCTAAAAGTTAAAATCTGGTGTAATGTCTGAACAGCTTGTGCTGGGGAAGCACACAGTAGTGTCATTCATGTTGAGAGGGTTAACTATTTTAGCACTGTATAAATGCATCATTACAATTTACATTGAATGCGTAAACTGTTGCAGATTGGATGGTTATTGCCGCCATGTTCTGGCCACACTGTATGAGGTCATTGACTACAGAACTGACAGCAAAACGAGCGTCACTTCCGAGTCCTGCAGTTGGGTGCGACGTGCAACTGAGAGCAGCAACGGAGTACTACTGACTGACATCCAAACAGATCTAGTCCAAAGGCCTGCAAATGACACGTAAGTAAAATTCTATAGATCTAGGACTAGGAGTAGGTAACTGAGATTAAAATTGATTGCACGTACAGGGGGGGGGGGGGGGGGAGTTCATTTTAGCTCGCTCATAGATCACAGAGTAAATATTTGATTGATTGATATATGCAACTTACATAGCACACATATCCACACACTAGGTGTATGCTCAAGGCGCTTGGATGATGTTCTAGTCCTCCCTCGTGGTGGCTGTCTCACCCTGTGGTGAGACCAGTGACTCGGCTGCCGCTGGCGCTTAGTAGTATTAGTAGTACTGATGTAACACCACAGGGATAGGTGTATGCTGGGTGTGTTCGTGTTTCTATAGGCCACTTTAATGCTGACAGATCTTTATTTTGCGTGCTCAGTCTTTTTGCATACGTCACTACGTGTGTACACTACACACACTGAACCTCGGTTTAAGGTCTCATCCGACAGTATGTGCATGTATTTTATAATTTTAAGAAGTCAAAAAGATAATTCATTGTACAAAATTATCATAATTTACAAGATTGTACAACATCAGTTCAAGTTGCATGACACTGACAGGAAGATTAGGCACACAAAAAAAAAGTCTGTTCCTGATCACCCGACGAACCCTAGCTTGGACTCAGAGGTTTGGGGTCGGGGGTGGGATGGCAAGCATAACATTGATAGATGACTATAGTTTTGCAGTGGTTTTGCTGTCTTGTACTATGAGTGTTAACAGCAATTGTTTATAATTTGTTACTCAACTTACAGTAAGGACAATTAGCTTTTCTCAGCAACTGCTAACAATTGTGACTTGCAACAGCGCTTCCTTAAACATTGGGACACTTCTTTTGTTGTTGTTGAACATTTAATGGCTATAGTGTAGAAACTAGAAATGCTGAGATACATTGATGTAGTCATGAACAACAGCAACAACAAAAACAAGAACATGTTTTGAATTCTGATAGCTAGTGAAACTGACAGCTTGATTAGAATTATGTAGTTTTGCAATTGCTGACTGAGTTGCACCTTGGTGTTTACCTTGCATTGATATCACCTTTGCTGACAATTGACTCATTGAGTGCAGTATTGAGTAACGTATAGTTATTTTATTTCAAGTTAACTTCTGCATGATGTTAATCCTACTCAAACTTAGTCAAAGTAAGGTATCATTATTTATGAATAATGTGAAGTTGAAGATACAATTAATGAG
>NW_027127797.1:10000-14304 GCF_037325665.1 Littorina saxatilis | reverse complement strand
CACACACACACACACACACTAAACAACGTAGCACACATTGTGACCAGTATGAAGAGAGAGAGGGAGACGCACAGAGAGACAGAGACGGAGAGACACAGAAATAAACAGACAGACTTGAGAGAGGCCATATGCTTGGGGGAAAGAACGTCGCAAGATGAAGTCGTAATCTAAAAAGCTGTAAAGTGAAAGGTTTCAAAGCCTGCTATCCTTTTAACGAATTTCTTAAATTGTGAGCGCATTTACCACACAAACACAATAAAACTTTATATTTTTGGAATCAGAAAATGAAAAGAAACAGACGAATATTCATTTTGTAAGTCTTGGTTCAAAAATAAAGAAAGTGACTATTTAACGATTTTCTTTAATTGTAAGCCCATTTTTTTTATCTATCACCAAAATAACAACATTTTCGGATACAGGAGAAAATAAGAAATACCATGATATATTTTTTTCGATTTTTCAAAAAAGTAAAAAAAATGGCACATTTTGAATGAACATTTCATGAACTTATTTTTAAGGTTTCAAGCTGAAACGCAATCCCATAGTCCGGACTTGGTCGAAGGTTATGTGACACAAATTTCAAGTAAATTGAGGTAAAAATGTAGCCGTGGCAGTGCGGCCTAAACTTTTGCAAACGGGAAAATATGACGTCATCAAAAAGCGCTATCAAAAATGATCGGAGAGATTGACACAAGCAAATGTTCTCAAAAATGTGCACAACAATTTTCATAAAAATCCGTCCGAGAGTTTTTGAGATATGTTCTGCACACACACACACACACACACACACACAGACACACATACCTAGGGAGACAAACCTCGCTCTCCGCTCTTGTTAAAGGTCCTTGTCTACATTTTTATACCGAAATCGCCATTTGACCATGAAAATGCAGAGTGTATTATCTACAAATATCAACAATACACCCCCTTTCGATCAGGAAAGACGAAGCCAGTGTGGCCGTTTGAAAATTCATTGTAGTATTTCAGCGTAGTACTCATAGTAGGATATCCTTATTTGGAAAATGCCAAGCGCAAAACTCCTCTCAAATCCCGTGCATTTCGTGCGTGTAAAAAAAAGCTTGGACAGCGCTCCAGTGTCAAACTGTTGCTGCACTTGTTTGGGCGTGGCTATAAGCATAGTGACATGAATTTGATTGGTCAGTATTTTTAGGCAAAGCACATGTTCTCAGCAAACAGAAAACAAAATATTGGAAGCGTGAGTCACGCTACCCAAAAATAAAATATTTTTTTACATATATTTTTTTATCTATAACTTTTTTCCCCATGGTTCATTCAGCTTCTGACATAACTTTTTAGCGAAATCTAACCATAAGATTATTGAAAAAAAGCAAAAATGTAGACGACCACCTTTAAGACATTCAGTCATTACTTGACAGAATGTAAAAAGGTTGCACTTGTGCTAAAAGAAGTTTCAAAACAAAAGAAAAACAATGTAAGAAAGGCAACGAAAAAAAAACCAGAATGAAGACACGTCACAACGGATTTGTAAAAGAATTAGAAAACGAAATAGTCTCTAGTTTTTCAAAAGTAATATGCGTTTCGAACTCTGTCTCAGTGGGACAGCAACTTGCGCCAACACTGACTGTGGCGTTGCTGGAATGATGCCAGACTTACAGGAATAAGCGTCTAGCCACGCAGCGTGCTGCTTTACAGCCAGACTTGGGCTCTGTCTGAGCTCCTTCACACACAAACAAGCCACCGTTTCGGGGCGTCTGTACTACTGCACTGCAAATCGCTTGACTGTGAGCGGCTTGAATCTTTTGTGTCATTTTGGCAAAAGCTGAAGTTAATGCAAACTAAATATGAATTTTTTGCCGTAAACGGGTGTAGAAGTAATACGCATTTTTGTGGGTGCCCTTTTTTTTTTTTTTTTTTTTTTTTTTGGGGGGGGGGGGGTATTTCACTAAATATTTCACTGTTTCTTTTCACACTTGTTACCTCAAATCGTGTTAACAAATCTTGATCGCCTTTAACATCATAAAAATATTGTCCGAGGGAACGGGACAACAGTCGTACGAGTAAGTAGCCACTGTTGTCGCGTGATCCGAGTCGCGTACATCATCATGTTCACAGCCACAGTTCTGGTCATGGGATGATCATGGGATATGAGCATCATTCAACTTGGACACCGAAACTCTGCAGCCTGTCTGCTTCATGTGCATAGTGGAAATGTTTTACTGAATTAATTTCTTGAATGTCATCTACATCAGAGGGGCGGGGATATAGCTCAGTCGGTTGCGCGCTGGATTTGTATCCAGTTGGCTGCTGTCAGCGTGAGTTCGTCCCCACGTTCGGCGAGAGATTTATTTCTCAGAGTCAACTTTGTGTGCACACTCTCCTCGGTGTCCGAACACCCCCGTGTGTACACGCAAGCACAAGACCAAGTGCGCACGAAAAAGATCCTGTAATCCATGTCAGAGTTCGATGGGTTATAGAAACACAAAAATACCCAGCATGCTTTCCCCGAAAGCGGCGTATGGCTGCCTAAATGGCGGGGTAAAAACGGTCATACACGTAAAATTCCACTCGTGCAAAAAACACGTAGTGTACGTGGGAGTTTCAGCCCACGAACGCAGAAGAAGAAGAAGAAGAAGAAGATCTACATCAGAGTTGTGAAAGAAACAACTGAACGTCAGTTGTTCTTCTAAGTCCATCTATGAATTTTAATCGATCAACAACAGCTCATCCTAGTGTGTGCAGGAAGTAGTAGCCAAGCTGTAGATTTTTGCAAAAGTCTGGCCGCCAGATCAGACGTGGTTTCTAATCGTTTACACGACAAGGACTGTGCTTTACGGTGCTTTGACTTTTGCATCAGCTAAATACCCCAAACTGCAATTTGCAAACACTCAGTGTACGTCTGCTCTCGCGCTTGGACCAGAAAGGTCCCTTGAGGCCGAGCCAAGACAACATCATTCTTCTCGTCTGAATTGAAAAGAAGCTCTGCTTTCATTGAAGTTTCAGTCTTATGTTTGCAGCGGGTTTTGAGAAGCGCAGCTATCTCCTGGCTTGTTGTGTTGTGGGGAGTAGATACGTGTCGCTACAGGGGAAAAAACGTTGTTTCTGCAAGTGTATTCCTATCAGCGTGTTATTTGTTTGGCTTGGCTCATGAAGGCAAGGTGGGGAGGCGAGTCAGTGGAGCGATTACTCGTTCACGACCTCTCAATCCTCCCGCCAGCGGCGCTCTTCCTCTTCCTTCGCCATGTACGTGGTGACGGGGGAGCGGGTTGTGGTGGAGAAGGGGTGGTGGTGGTACCGGTGATGGTGTGTTTGTGTGCGTGTTGGTTTTTGAATGTGCACTGTGGTTGCTGCTTCACTTATAAACGCGTGTGTATACTGATATGGTTTGTGCGTGTGTGTGTGTGTGTGTGTGTATATATATATATATGTGTGTGTGTGTGTGTGAGTGTGTGTGTGTGTGTCTGTGTGTGTGTCTGCATGTGTGTGTGTGTCTGCATGTGTATGTCTGTCTGTGTTTTGGGTGTGTGCGTACGTGTGTACATGCGTGTGTGTGTCAGTGTGTGTGTGGGTGGGTGGGGTGTAGGTGTGTGTAGGTGTGTGTGTGTTGTGCACGGTGTGTGTGTGTGTGTGTGTGTGTGTGTGTGTGTGTGTGTGCATCTATTTGTTGTGTGCATTTCTGTACATCTGTGTGTATGTGTGTGTATCAGTGTGTTCGTATATCTGTCTATCTGTCTGTGGCGGTTATCAGTGAAGCCCGAGAGTATGCACAGCTCTCCCTCCACCCTCAACCACCCCACCAAAAGCCCCCTGCCGCGACCGCGACCGAGGCCCAAGAAAATGCCACCTCTCTTGTTTCAGTCCTATTACTGAACCGATCGAATCAGCTGTGATTTTTGAAAACGTGCCAATCATAGCAAACAATAATTCAGACATCACATGTTGTGCTCTTCAGCAAGGAAGACGAAGCTACGGGAGAGAGAGAAAAACAAGTCGCGTAAGGCGAAATTACTACATTTAGTCAAGCTGTCGAACTCACGGAATGAAACTGAACGCACTGTATTTTTTCACCAAGACAGTACAGCTTCGTCAATCCCCGCGTGAAAGAAATCGCTCACCTTCCACGTGCAAAACGTAGTGATATTGACACGCCAGATTAGCGCGGTAGCGTATTGTGCTAAGCAGGAAAGCGCGCTTTTCTGTATTTTTGTTAACTTTCTGAGCTTGTTTTGAATACAACCTATCATATCTATATGTTTTTGGAATCAGGAAATGATAAAGAATAAGATGAAATCATTTTTGGATCGATTTTTAAAATTCTAATCGTA
>NW_027127797.1:0-5000 GCF_037325665.1 Littorina saxatilis | reverse complement strand
AGGAATTGATGGTTCTATGATCGTACCACCCCGCTCTCCTGCAACTTTTTCCGATTTTGAGATATTAAATTTTAAAACATGTTAAGTTATTTTATTCCGTGAGTATATAACAGTCTGGTTTGAATACAATATTGATACAGACGACGTACAATCAGTCACAGCGAACGTCGTAAACGTAAAAGTCCATCGGGTATCGTGTTAACCAAAAATGCCTTGGTATATTACCCGGGGAGGAGGGGATATTCAAACCACTGGAAATAAAATCTGTAACCGTTTGAAAGGGGGGGTCAAAATAGGTTAGCCCAGAATGACCTCCCGGTAAAAACTGACTGTGTCAAAATGGCCTGTTACACCGGTCAAACATCAGTATTGGTTACTACCTTTCAACGGTTTCTTCTTCCTGACAAATAAAATGTAATCTTAGGAAGCGTTTGATGCGAGATTTCTGGCCATGGAGTTTTTTGTTTATTTACGGAGTAAGCATCTCATAGCACGTATTTTGGGAAACAAAAATAAATAAATCATTCGCCTACGCTGCATTACCTTCTAAGAGCGATTTTGCAAGGGAAATATTGGAAACAGGTCTTAATTCCTCATCAATTTTCTTTTCAAATATGGGAGTATTGTCACCAAACACCTTAATGGCTAAATTCTGAAAACGAAATTGGAACACATGAGAAAAAAACCCAGATAGAAAAGAATGGGGTTCGGAAAATATCTCTGGCAATGTTCCTACAACATGCTGCATTTGATCAAAATATGTATTTCTTTTGTTCAACGTTGCCTACCTACCTACCTACCTACCTACCTACCTAACTACCCACCTACCTACCTACCTTACCACATCCATCCACCCCTTCAACCCTCCATCCAGACAGACAGACAGACGCTTTGAAGACAATTCTCAGCCTCGCCTGATCTGAATACATACACACCAGTTTCTTGGTAAGAATGGGCGAAAACAGGTAAGTTGTTTCAGCGTCATCTTACGTAATTGTCTCTACTGGTTCACCCAGACAGGTAGAGGTTGGGGGTGGGGCGGGATGTGCAGCTACCCCAGTAATGGCGAATGGAAGGCAGCGGGAAACTGCTGACGTCTATCATTGTGCCACAGTCGATCACCGGAGAAAGATTGCCTTTGACGCCGAAAACAGTGCTTCTCACCACAGGGGGTTCTTCTTCTCTGTTCTCTGGATAGTTCAGCTCTCAGTGCAACGTCGCACAACTTGTGTTTAACGGTGCTGAAGCGGGTTTCAGGATCACTTCCTTTCAATTCAGTTCAGTCCACGAGGATGTCGTTTGGCGAAAACGCTGAACTTGATTTCAAATTGCCGAAAACGTTGTCGTCATTTTGGTAGAATTGCCGAACTTGTTGCGGTAGGAAACAGGTTACGCCAAGGTCTTCCTAAAACGTTCTAACGTTGCCGTAACTAGAATGGCCAATAAAAGAAGAAACAGCGTTAGCATCCCTGAGTTCAGTCCCTTAACCAGTATTGTCGTTGGGGGGAGGGGGGGGGGGGGGTCTGTCTACTCGCTTATACTGGTCATCCTTTCTTGGTTTTATAAATTCGCCTGCCTTTAAAGTTTTAGTGTTATGGACGGGGACGTAGCTCAGTCTGGCTTTGTAGGATCGAATCGAGTTTTGGCGAGGGAGTTATTCCCCATGGTCAACTTCAGTTGTGCAGACTCTCTTCGGTGTCCGAATGCCTCTGTGTGCACACATATCCCACACCAAAAGTCTCAGGGCTTTGAAAACATGAACACACGCAATCATCATCTCTCGCCACTCATCATCATGATCGTATCTCGACACTTTGACGAGACAAGCATAACGGTTTTCCTTTATTGAGCATAACATTGACTTTGCGAAGACTTCCCTACTTGACTTTTACTGAAAACTCAGTGCAAAAGCTTTGTGAAGCGAGCTTCGTGAAGCAGACGAATAAAATGGCTTTATGCCAGCATGTCGAAAAAAGACAGTCGCTCTGGGCTTGTTCGAGTCAAAATGTCACACCATATTCTCAGCATATTACCAATTCATGTCTCTAAATACAGGCCAAATGGTATGAGAGGACGTTAAACCCCAATAGTCAAGTTTAGTGCAAGATTGTGGCGGAGTCAGACAGTTCATGTGGACTGGTGCAGTTCAGGGTTACTGTGGACATCAGGCAATCACGTCTGATCTACGTTACCTGGGCAGTACGCGGAACACTCAGGAGAACGCTCAGCCGCGGAAGACGACTGCGTCGTCCTTAGTCAGTTTTGACCAACCTTTTGGTTTGTATTTAGTCTGCACCAAGACAGTCTCAACATAGGAACAACATTTTCCCGAGCTAAGTTGTAACAAGGGCTCGGTGGTGTCTTCGGTCTTCTTTCTCCTTCTTTTTACATTTAGTCAAGTTTTGACTAAATGTTTTAACATAGAGGGGGGAATCGAGACGAGGGTCGTGGTGTATGTGTGTGTGTGTGTGTGTGTGTGTGTGTCTGTCTGTCTGTCTCTGTGTGTGTGTGTAGAGCGATTCAGACTAAACTACTAGGCCGATCTTTATGAAATTTGACATGAGAGTTCCTGGGTATGATATCCCCGGACGTTTTTTTCATTTTTTCGATAAATACCTTTGATGACGTCATATCCGGCTTTTTGTAAAAGTTGAGGCGGCACTGTCACACCCTCATTTTTCCATTAAATTGATTGAAATTTTGGCAAAGCAATCTTCGACGAAGGCCGGGGTTTGGTATTGCATTTCAGCTTGGTGGCTTAAAAACTAATGAGTGAGTTTGGTCATTAAAAATCGGAAACTTGTAATTAAAATTATTTTTTATTAAACGATCCAAAAACAATTTCATCTTATTCTTCGTCATTTTCTGATTCCTAAAACATATACATATGTTATATTTGGATTAAAAACAAGCTCTGAAAATTAAAAATATAAAAATTATGATCAAAATTAAATTTCCGAAATCGTTTTAAAAACTATTTCATCTTATTTCTTGTCGGTTCCTGATTCCAAAAACATATAGATATAATATGTTTGGATTAAAAACAAACTCAGTAAGCTAAAAAGAATAGACATACAGAAAAGCGTGTTATCCTGCTCAGCGCGACCACTACCGCACTATTCTGCATGGCTTGTCGATTTCACTGCCTTTGCCACGAGCGGTGGACTGACGAAACTACGAGTATGTGGTCTTGGTGAAAAAAGCATTGCGTTCAGTTTCATTCTGTGAGTTCGACAGCTTGACTAAATGTTGTTATTTCGCCTTACGCGACTTGTTCTTCTTTAGTTTCTTCTTCGGCTTCCATTTACTGAAGCTGACGTTCTTCGGCCGTGGCAGCAGCCAACACCCCCCCCCCCCTCCTTCTCTCTCTCTCTCTCTCTCTCTCTCTCTCTCTCTCTCTCTCCCCAGTCTCTCTGTCTGTCTGTCTCTCTCTCTCTATCTGTCTGTCTCTCTGTCCCTCTCTCTACCTACCTGTCTCTGTCTGCTGTCTGTCTGTCTGTCTCTCTGCCTCTGCCTCTGTCTGTCTCTCTCTTTCTCTGTCTCTCTCAATAAAGTCCTTGATTTCTGAGCTTTCTCCCTCTCTGTGTCTCTCCCTCCCTCCCTCCCCCCTCTCTCATCTCTCTCTGTCTCTCTCTTTCTGTCTCTCAGTCTCTCTTTGTTTCTGTCTCTGTCTCTGTCTCTGTCTCTCTCCACCCACGTATGTACCTTTGTGTTCGGCAATAAAAGGCCAGAATTAACCAGCCGCTCCAGGTGGTGCCTGAAACCCCCAACTGTGGCTCGGAATAAAACGTCGTCCTCGTCCGTTCACAACATCATTCTCCCGTACCTGTGTACCCTCCAACATCTGTACTTCATTCACAATCTCTCTCTCTCTCTCTCTCTCTCTCTCTCTCTCTCTCTCTCTCTCTCTCTCTCTCTCTCTCTCTCTGTCTGTCTGTCTGTCTGTCTGTCTGTCTGTCTGTTTGACTCTCTCTCTCTCTCTCCCCCTCTCTCTCTATGTGTCTCTCTCTCTGTCTGTCTGTCTGTCAGTCTGTCTGTCTGACTCTCTCTCTCTGTCTGTCTGTCTGTCTGTCTGTCTTTCTGTCTTTCTGTCTGTCTGTCTGTATATCTGTCTCTCTGTCTGTCTCTCTCTCACTCTTTCTCTCTCCCTCTCTCTCTCTCTCTTTCTCTTCCTGTTTCTCTCTCTGTCCCTCTCTGTCTGTCTCTCTCTCGGTCCCTCTTTGTCTGTCTGTCTCTCGGTCCCTCTCTCGGTCCCTCTCTGTCTGTCTCTCTGTCTCCCTTCCTCCCTCCCTCCCCTCTCTCTCTCTCTCTCTCTCTCTCTATCTCTCTCTCTCGGCAGGACCAACAATGTCTGACCTTAGTGGCAGTACATCGTCCAATACATTACATTCTTGTGTGTCTCCTCGTGTTAAAACCTGCGTGTATAGTGAGTCCGTATATGAGGCCCTTAATTGAGCCCGAAGTCGACTTCGCGAAGTCTTCGCAAAATGTCTTCTTACTGAAAACTCAGTGCTAAAGCTTCGTGCAGCCAGCTTCGCGTAGTTGACTTCGCCCAACTAATGACAAGTACGAGTTTACTGCGGTCATCGGCATGAGTAAAGTCAGTATGCAATGACTACCTTGCTTCTACCTTTCGTTCACACTGACAGAAAAACCTGTCAACGAGATCTATTTCTGCATAAATACGAGTTTTAGTGATTGTTCCTTAAATGATAACGTTTGAAGCCATTCAGAAACAATGTTTTCACATTGTTTTCACTACCTATCTTATTCATGTTTTTATTACTTAGTTAGCGGAAGAATTTTTTTAATGTATGTTTGATGGTGTATGCTTTTAATTAAGCGTTGCTGACTATGAATGTAGATGTAAATGCTTGTATAACTGTGTTTTGATTTTAAATGTGTCAAGCGCAAATAGCATAGTTGTAAAGTTATGATGTTGCGCTATATAAATGCTCATTTATTATTATTATTATTATTATTATTATTATTATCATTAT
>NW_027127796.1:5000-16942 GCF_037325665.1 Littorina saxatilis | reverse complement strand
CTCTCTCTCTCTCTCTCTCTCTCTCGCCTGACAAAAATCAATATAAGTGTTTTCTTTCCTAATTATTAGCCTATGGTCACAACCTTTGTTCACAAACAGAGAAAAAAAATCGCTTATAGTGAATGCGTGACTCGTGTAAAGTAACCTGTCACCAAATCTGAAACACAAATACAACAAACAGACAAACACGAAACAATGATCGTGCTTTTCAGCGAAAATTGTCGTTGGCTAGGGTTAACCTTTCCAAAGCATAGACCGGGTAAGGTTTCCTTTTCTGTGACTTTCATTACCTCCAGTCATGACAGAATCCTGTTTGGCCGCAAAATTTCTAAAATGTTGAATTGCATTCAACTGATATTAGAAACAAAAGGTCACGCATCGGTACTAATCATGACCAAAGGCATTTTTCTATAACCAAATTAAAAATGCAAGTGCTGATGGTTTAAATTGTCAAAGGTTATACAATATTAAGATTTGTTATATTATTTACGTGTTGTTGTTGTTGTTGTTAATGTTGTAGCTGTTGTTGTAGCGTTGTAGCCTGCAGTTGCTGCAGCTGCTTCTGCTATTCTTGTTGTTGTTCAATGAAACCATTCAGATTGTATACAATGATTTATTTCAACAGTAGTGACTTCTAACTATTTTATTACTATCCACAGACAGAGGCAGCGAGAGACAAAATTAGAGCGCCGTTTATTACACACACACACACACACACACACACACACACACACACACACACACACACACACACACACACACACACACACACACACACACACACACACTGGTAAACATCACATTGCACGTACTACCTGTTCGGAAACTTCACCGATGCACTGACCTATAAGCTGCACTGATAAGATGACATTACTCACATCAAGTGCAGACTGGGGGATGCACAAGTACGTATCTGTATGAGTGTAAAGTGCTGTTCAAATGGTAGACTTTCAGCCAATTTTCCTACAACTTTCAAGTGATTTGTGTCGGAACCAAGTCAGTTGAAAATCGCTGCCCATGTGTGAACAGCGTAAATGCTCATACAAATGTACTAGTTTGAAGCAACGATTCTCAGCAGCGGTCGTATTCGTTGATTTCCGGAGAAGGGAAGTAAAGGCATTAGCTAGAGCTGATCAACTTTTAAGCGAGATAATAAAAAGTCTGTGCCAAGTCGTATGCAAGTCGCTGACAAGCCGAGCAGAGCTCATCCGAGTCGCTGCTAAATCTGAACTAAATCGTCGGGATCGTTCAAATGGCAGAATTTTGGCCGACTTGGCCTCATGCAGTGACTCGGGAGCGACTTCAAACCAACTAAAGTTGGCGGAAAGTTGGTTGAAAGTCGGTTGTGTGAACGGCACGTAAGTGCGTGTGTGTGCTGAGAGTGGGGAAGCGGGATGGGAAGGAAAAGACATGCACTTCCACCCCACGTGAAGGCATTGTGGGACCACCTTCAAGGAAAGTGTTAACAGGCGTTCTCCTTTCTGCTGCAGGTTGCAGCCTTCCCGCCTGCTACTATCTTTACGAATGAGCAAAGCATCCCCTTTAGAACAAATAAATAAAGGCACCCGTTTAATGAACCAAAAGAAGAGATGGTTCTACCAAAAAAATAGATGCTTTCACCAAAAGAAAAGATGGCTTGAGTGACAAAGAATTAAAGTACCAAAACAAAATTTGATCCGCCAAAAGAATTGCTGTCTGAACAAAAAATAAAATAAACTGGCAAAAGCAAATATACTCAGGCAAAAGAAAATATAATCAGGCAAAAAATTGACTACTTCAGGCAAAAGAAAATATAGTTCAACAAAAAAAATGGATAGTCATTCTCCAACACAGTGAAACACTTTGAGAGAGAGGCTGGAAATGTCAAGATTTCTCGGAGTTGTTGAGAATGACATTGTAAAGAACTGGTCTATGGAACGAGCACCAAATGCAACCGCAGAGCACACCGAGATTGCCGAAGCACCACATCGCACACTGAAAATGTGGACAACAGCGTTTCAGTGGGCAACGTCACCAGCTGAGTCGCTGAAGACTGGGAACACGATCTTCGTGGGATCTTCAACCCTGAAAAAGGAGCTCAAGACTGCCATCCGAGAGACCGAAGAAAAGGTTGAATCATCGTCCTGGGCTGACTTCGAGGAGTATGCCACATGTCGGAGTGGAAGATTACGATCAACGAAAACAATCAGTTTTTCTGCAACTGTCCGGAGTTCCTCAAGTGCTACGTGTGTCATCATTCCATGGGCATTGAGATTCGTCTGGAGGTGACCAACCCCCCTGCCCAGGCCAAGACCATCCCAATCGGCCAGAAGCGAAAGCGCGGGCGCCCAAAGCTGTCGAGACCAGCGCTTATCAGGCAGTGAACACACTGATCTTGACTGCTCTGTACACTGATTTTATCATTTTCATTTAACTTTCTTTGGACGTACAATTATGATTATGTTGATATGGAGTGACACTATTTTGTCTCTGAAAGTACACTAAACTTTATATTTTTTGCTGACAGTAGCTATTTTGTTGTTGAAATAATTCGGTTTTTTGTTGAGAATTCTGTTGCAAGTCTCATTTCTTTTTTTGGTAGAATCAATCAGTTTTTTGCTAGAAGCATCTATTTTGTGGGTGGAAACATCCGATTTTTTTTTGAATATCTTTTGCTAACTAAGCAATTCTTTTGGTGATTTAATTTATTGCCATAAATAAATATTTGTTTGTTTGTTTGTTTATTTGTTGCTTAACGTCCAGCCGACTACGCAGAGCCATATCAGGACGAGGAAGGGGGGGATGAAGGGGGCCACTTGTCAAGCGATTCCTGTTTACAAATGCACTAACCCATTACTTGTGTCCCAGCAGGCTTTAGTAAAACTAAATTAATACCTACTGGAAGATTACCAGTTTCCAGTATGTTAAAATAGGCTTAACCTATCTACTGCTGGACTTACATCAGAACACTAACAGATTAAACTATACATGAATCGCGAGACAAGCGGCAAGAGAAGAGATTTTTGGAAAAAATACAGGTGAATGAGCAAGAAGGCAGAAAAAAAAAGAATTCATGAAGAAAAAGAGAGCATGACAGGAAAGAGGAACCAAAAATCTACCTAACAGCAAACTAGAAAGCTCCTGCGGTTCCAAAAACAGGAGGGGCCTTTAATTTCATAACCGCAGTGCCCCACTGCGGGACATAAATAAATAGATAGATGAACAAATAAATAAATATATCATTAAAAAGATATATGGAACTCAAAAACTGCTAACTTTCCAAATCAAGAATTTTAAAAAAAAACAATGGTTGCATTTTTGGAACGTTTTATTCAGGATCACTTGTTTTTAATTTGGTTTTGTCCTCAATTAAACGGTCCAATAATGTAAGATTTCTTGGTGGTTTTTTTATTGTTGATTAACAAATGAACGCTGTTTCATTGACTCATTCTTCGTTCGTTCCTAGATTAGGTGAATATTAAATGCGTCACTCTCAACCTTGTTACATCTGAACAAACTGATGGTGTGAAGATTGTTGTTTAATTTCCCATTAAAAGTCCCGAAATACCACATCTGCTCGTAAAAAAACCACCACAATCTCTCTGTCTCTGTCTCTGTCTCTCTCTGTCTCTGTCTCTCTCTGTCTCTCTCTCTCTCTCTCTCTCTCTCTCTCTTTTTTTTTCTTTTTTTTTTCGTGTCGGTTTACGATTGTCATTGTATCCATCTTAATACATATTTAGTTTTAGCAGGGACAGATTGTAAGACTAGGCGTCAGCCTAAAATTTCCATCCGTTCGTTCGTTCGTTCGTTCTCTCTGTCTGTCTCTCTCTCTCTGTCTCTCTCTCTCTCTCTCTCTCTCTCTCTCTCTCTCTCTGTCTCTCTGTCTCTCTCTCTCTCTCTCTCTCTCTCTCTCTCTCTCTCTCTCTCTCTCTCTCTCTCTCTCTCTCTCTCTGCATATCGTTATCTAGGCAAAAAAGCTTAAATTAACAATGCTATTGACTTAGGCAAATTACAACCTCAAAATGGCCACACTTGTTATTTCCATGTCACCGAGTTACTTGACTTAATCCGCATTATTTGATTTTTTTTGTTTTTACGTTTGTTATTTCGTGTAAGGTTTCATTAAAAATTATCGCAAAGATTACAATCTTAGGAACCGCTGTGAGGTTTCTCTTGACGAGAAAGATGAATGGAAGGTCGGAGAACGCTGCAACGGATTAAAACAAGAACACAGCTGGCGAAGCCAACAAGAAAACTACACTAATTTGTAAAAACCACAAATATGGGTTCAGAGAAACTATGTCAAACATAAATGTCACAGAAACCCTTATTGACCTGATGCTTGACATTAATACTTAAACACACATCCCTTCCCGTATAAACAATTCGGCTCACCAAGCAATCCGGATGTTGATGGTGTTTGTTTGAATATTTGAAGGGGGGATAAACACTCTTGTAAACTGACCGGGTATCAAACAGCAAGCCATGTAGTATTCTCGATTTGTTAAACGTTCCAATAACTAGACGAAGTAGTCAAGAAAGGTAAGCTTACGGAACGTCTAATTATAGATAAAGCAAACCCGTGTTTCGTTTTGTCAATAACAAACGTTTCACAAAATTACATTTCTTGAACCATCATCAACTCTTCTTGCACACGTCGTATGCATTTAGAGCGCTCACTTCCCTTCTTTTCTCAGATCTTACCTTTCTCGGTTTTTGATCCTTGACGTTGGAACATTAGAGCGGTCTATCTGTGTCAAAATGTTATTCACCAACCTACTTTCTTTCTTGGAATCTTGTTCTCTCTCCGCCTATTGTTTGCGCGGGGATCTTTTCTTCGCGTTGCATCTCAGCCGTCAGAACAGTTTCCAGGAGTGTTTCCACTTTGTGATAGTGACGACACATGGAGAGCAGACGCCTCAAGCCCCTTGTGAAGAGGGACGAGGTTGCAGACAGAAGATGTTTACACTGTTTCCACGCTCAGCAACTCTCACAACATGCCGGCATGCCGATCACGAATGGCTGCTATTATACTTTGGGTTGTTGTTGCATAAAAACGGTTCTTCCTGGCGAGTAGTCTTTGGCGGGGAAAAAAGGTTGCGGGGGGGAGGGGGGAGGGGGGGAGGGGGAGGGGGGTTGTGGGCAGGGGCGGATCCAGGGGGGGGGGGGGGGTCCGGAATCCCCCAGCCCCCCTAGCCTAAAACATGTTATTAAAAAAAGGAAATAATAAAATGAAAAAATAAAGAAATAAAGAAATACATTTGAAAATAAAGAAAAAATAATGGCTCAGATTGCACCAAATAGTTCCATTTTCCTTGTTTTTATATAGATTCGGGCTTCGCGTCGTCGATCTGTCCCAAAAAGAAATTTGGAATCCCCCCCTTAAAAATGATGTGATCCGCCCCTCGCTGGGGGCGAGGAAGGGACAAACAAACGAACACACGATCTTGATTACTCAAGGGTGGAGTTTTTAGTCTTACAAACTGTCCCCGCTTAAAACTAAGATGCTTAAATGGAGACAACCAAACAACGTACTGCCCTACCGGGTACGGATTTTTATATACCCAAAAAGAACAATTTACAAAAAGGGAGACTGATGACTGTGATGATGTAAAGTGGGAGGGACAGGGAGGAGGGGAAGGGGGGGGCAATGGGTAAAAACCACTGCATGCTTTATATCTTGATTGCATAAAAACGGTTCTTTCTGTGAGTAGCCTTATAATTATGGTGCTTTTGATCGTTGTTTGAAACCTCTTCAGTCCTGGTTACATAGTCGATTGTCTCCCGTCGCGATATAACCTTCGTGGTTGAAAACGACGTTAAACACCAAATAAAGAAAGAAAGAAAGTCGATTGTCTTCTGGCGAAGGACTGGGGATGTGCCGAGGTAGGGGGGTGTGGGGGGGGGGGGGGTATAAAGGTCAGGAAGGGGGTAGATACTGACGAAAAGTACACTGAGGTTGCCAGGTATGTATACGTACGTTGTTGGATACGTGAGAGGTTTTTCAGTCCCAGCCTAGCCTTTTCATACTGCAGACAGGACGGAAGTGAATGGAGGTAGAAGGGTGGGGGAGAGAGAGAGAGACAGAGAGAAGGGAAAACAGGCTTCTTGATCGAAAGCAGGTGAATTGATGTGTACCGGCTGTGTTACTATACATATAGGTCTACCCACGAAAACGTACTTTGTGGAGTACGATAAGGAGTGTTTTCCTGCTCAGTGTTTTACGTCGTTTGACGTAAGCCAGAGACACGGGAAGCGGAAAGAGTCAAGAAGACACCAAGTGAACAAGTGGATAAAGATAAACAGGTAGTTCAGGTGTTCATACGTGCTTCGCGTTCTTAACCTTTTCTATGAGCAATGGCTTTCTTACCTCCTATATGGACAGAATGCTGATACAGTAGCTTCTTTTCAAACCTTTGATAATATATATTTATTTATTACAATCTGGGAGAAAGGCAAGAGTGGTCGGGCCCTGTACCTCAGTGATTCTGATGCCTTTGCAATGGAAAGTGACTTGTTTCATTCAAGCGTTACATAGAGATCTGAGAAACAAAGGGAAGTAAGCGCTCTAAATGCATACACCATGACTTTGTATTGCGGTGTAATAGTGTAAGTGAGAGTTTTGCAGAACCAACCTCCTGGCACCTGAGAGAATAACAAGCGCTGAAATGAGCAAGCGACTTTCATCCTCAAATAATTGTATTGATTTTAGAGTTACATATCGTTACAAATAGTTACATACAAAGCTTATATTTTCCTCTCTTTTGATAGAAGTTGAGGGGACGGGTATGAGTGAATGAATTGAAAGCCGACGAATGAGGGTGAGAAAACACGCTGTCGGGTGTATACCTGATGTTTTACCTATTCAGTGCAAGACTGGTGGATTTTTCGAGCAGGTACACTTCACAAAGATGTGTACAGTAGAACTCCCCTTCAGAGATCGAAAAAAAAATTGAAACAAATCAGAGTCTTAAAATCAAAGGAAAGTAGAATACGCTTTGAACAGAGAAAACAATCAACTAAATTAGTCTTAAAACGGGGGTTTCACTGTACACACTTAAGTTTATCGCGCACTTCATATTATCGCCTACTGCGCGTGCGTGTCTTTCTGGCGCAGGGTGGGCATTCCTGCCATATCGTCCACTTTACTCGTAAAAGTAATTCAATCTTCATTCGTTAACCTTTTTTTTTTATATATATATATATATACAACTAGAATGAATACCCGCTTCGTCGGGTAGCCGGCTTCGCCGGGAAGAAGTACTTAGAGCCGTACGCCGGCTTCGCCGGGTCCGAACAATGGACCCGCCAAGCTTAGGTCCCTCCCAGATTCGTGGAATGGGAACAGCACGAAAATGATTCAGTGGCCATAATGCCATTCCTGACCATATCGAGTCCCATCCTTGTCGACGAATGTAACCGTGTTAATCACCTTTGGAGGCGAACTCCACTCAAACAGGATTGAGCAATTTAGAGCTTATCTCTAAGCCCTTTTGAACTGTTATGGCTTCTCAAAGGAAGGCCAGTACATAAAATTACACAAAAGCCACCAGACCACATCACAAACAGAACTGAACAATGCACAGGTGTTGCTCACATAAAAACACACACTCACACACACACACACACACACACACACACACAAACACAGAGAAGCCATATCTATAGAGAGATAGATGACAGTGTATTTTTCGCGTGGCTATAAATTGATTCGACCTTTGCACTTTTACAGTGAGGATAATTTACGGGTCCAATTTACGTTCTGGACACTGCGGTGACCTTCTAAAAATAGTAACAGAACGGGAATATCCGAAGATGCCTCCCTCAAACTATAGTGCACCATACGAAGGAAGGGAGGTAAACGCTGAAAACCTGGAGAAGATGAGAAGATAAGGAAGAGTTACTTATAATGGTGAAATGAACACAAAAACCAAAATCAGTTCAGCGCTGCGCGCTGAGAGCACGTGTTGAAATATCTCATCGATGATATTGTGTCCGGGGTGTAGCTGAATACGGTGTCCAAATTTGAAAAAGATCCACCGAGAACTTTGGCGTTGTGATGTGGTGTAGCGGCTATGGTGTGTCGGTATGGGGGCCCGGGTAGCTGAGGTGGAACCAAAATCGGTTCAGCGCTGCGCGCTGAGAGCACGTGTTGAAATATCGACCAGGTTGTGTCCTGTACCGGGTCAACCTGAATATGCCCACCAAATTTGAAGCAGATCCATCGAGAACTTTGGCCGTGCATGGCGAATACACAAATACACAAATACACAAATTTGTTTGTTTGTTTATTTGTTGCTTAACGTCCCGCCGAACTACGCAGAGCCATATCAGGACGAGGAAGGGGGGGATGAAGGGGGCCACTTGTCAAGCGATTCCTGTTTACAAATGCACTAACCCATTACTTGTGTCCCAGCAGGCTTTAGTAAAACTAAATTAATACCTACTGGAAGATTACCAGTTTCCAGTATGTTAAAATAGGCTTAACCTATCTACTGCTGGACTTACATCAGAACACTAACAGATTAAACTATACATGAATCGCGAGACAAGCGGCAAGAGAAG
Organism: Littorina saxatilis; assembly: GCF_037325665.1. Lineage (NCBI taxonomy): Eukaryota > Metazoa > Mollusca > Gastropoda > Littorinimorpha > Littorinidae > Littorina > Littorina saxatilis. The sequence goes on along the minus strand of NW_027127796.1, from coordinate 8,398 downwards.
AGATTTTTGGAAAAAATACAGGTGAATGAGCAAGAAGGCAGAAAAAAAAAGAATTCATGAAGAAAAAGAGAGCATGACAGGAAAGAGGAACCAAAAATCTACCTAACAGCAAACTAGAAAGCTCCTGCGGTTCCAAAAACAGGAGGGGCCTTTAATTTCATAACCGCAGTGCCCCACTGCGGGAAAATACACAAATACACAGATACACAAACACACACACAGACACAAGTCGTATATATATATATAGATGGAAGCTCCTAGTGAAGCACAGCCAATGAACCTCTGAAGTTATCAAACGCACTGCGCCTATCTGCATAGGTGGTTGTTTGTTTTGTTTGGTTGTTTGTTTGGTTGTTTGTTTGGTTGTTGTTGTTGTTGTTGTTTTATTCTTCTTTTGTTGTTGTTGTCTATTTCAGTGTTTTTTGTTTTGTGTTTTCTTTATTTATTTTTTCGGAGGGGGGGGGGGGGGTCCTTTCATCTTCAATCTTAAAAGAATTCTAGATCTCTCTAATCGAGAATATGTGAATATGAGAATATCGAATTGTCCTGAACTTCACCTCCCCCTAACACACCCCTCTCCCCAAAGATTCTGGTGAAACAAAATGCATTTTGGGAATCGAACTCCACCTCTTCCGCACACCAAGTTTCAGTAAAGCAAACTGCACTTTCGGGGGGGGGGGGGGGGGGCGAAAACAACATGTGTGCACGTTGTAAGAGGCCATTCGCTCGCTCTTATCTGAAAATGCAATGACCCGCCTAATCCATAATTTAGCGAGTCAACAAAACGAGGACAGCTTACTTCAAAGGAAAAACGAGGGAGAGCTAATGGGGACGGATTTGGGGGGAGGAGGAGCGTGAAAGTTACAGGGAACACTAATTAGCATTATTCTGGACATCGGTGTGTTGCGATTCAATCAATGTCCGGCCACATGAAACTGCACACGGTTAGAGGGAGCAGAGTTAAAAAGAGTGTGGTTCTCTTTTGGGGCTGTGATGTTCGTATCTGCTTGCTTGCTTGCTTGCTTGCTTGCTTGCTTGCTTGCTTGCTTGCTTGGACCATAATCAATATGCGGTCACCTGGGACTGCAATCAGTTGGAGCTAAGACAGAATGAAACAGCTTCCCCTACTGACAGGGACAGCTCTATTTGGTTTGAAAGAACTGACAGTTACAAGAGTGTGATTCTTTATGGCGCAGTGATGTTCGTGTCTGTTTGCTTACTTGCTTGCTTGCTTGGACCAAAAGCAATGTGCGGCCTCATGGGACTGCACACGGTTAGAGAGAGCTGATATTTACAAGAGTCTGGTTTTCTTTTGGGGCAGTGACACAGTTCGTGTCTGCTTGTTTGCTCTTTGCGACCTGGGCCCGTATGCATGAACTAGAAGTAAGAAACACTGGAAGTAGAGGCCTCTTTTCGAAGTGGGAACTCCCGAAGTCAACTTTCTAACTGTTCACAATGCATGAACCGACTTGAACGCCAAAGTAGTGACAGCGAGAGTATTAAGGTCAAGGTCGGGGAAATTGGGGGAATCCCTACTAATACGCATGCGCACGTTTCTATCAACATGGCAGTCAACGAAAATGGCAAGGCACGTGTGCCGCTCAAAAAGAAAGTAGACACGGAGGGGCGTTCTGCACCTTTTTCAGATGGTGAAATTGCTGTACTCTTGACAGAAGTGTTTTACGAAAGAACGGTTATTCTGTCCAAATTTCAGAACAGTTAATTAGAAAAAAAACCCAGTAAAGGCCAAGTTTACAGAACAGTCTAACTGTTAAACATAAAGACGCTGTCTGGTCCAAAATTGCCAAAGAAGTGTCGCTCTCTCTCTCTTACGACACATGCACACACAGACAAACGTACACTCATGCACATACTGACACTATGACACAAGTGACACTGACGGCACACATAAACACACACACACACACCACACACTGCACACACACACACACACGCGCGCGCTCGCGCGCACACATATACACACACACACGCACCCATACACGCACGCACACAGTCACAAACAAATAACCACACACTCACTTTCTCTCATTCTCTCTCAATCTACACTCATACACACACTGAAACTATGATAACACAAGTGACACGTCACACACACACACACACACACACACACACACACACACACACATACTCACCGTAGTGACACACATATACACACGCGCGTACAGTTGAAAGTCAAGACATGATATGATTTTTTCAAAGCATAGGAAGGTTTCTTTTGCAAATGAATAAAATTAACACAGAGGCAAAACCCGGTTTTTGCAGCCGGAATGCAATTGCGGAGGCTTAAAAAGGAAAAGATTAATAAAAAAAAATATATAGCTCCCGGCGGAACTTGAACCCGGAGCGAATGAACGAGAGTCCGGAACCGTTACCACTGCACTATGTTACTCGTGTAGAATAGAGGCATGATGAAAAAAGGCATTCTGAGTTATTCAGTCGTGCTGGTTTGAAAGCTCGCCACCAGTTCGCCGAATGACTCGAGCACGTTTTTTCCGGTCAGTAACTGATCGAACTGTCGCTTTTGAGTCACTCTGTTTTAAGCATTTCACCTAAATTAAACAAGAATGTCACAGTCCGTGTCTATGGTGCAAGGTAGGAGACCGTCTCATTGTAGCCAAGTTACGACAGTTGCTCGATTGACGCATTTCACGTCTTCGATATTGTGTCTGAGATCATTTCCAAATGAGCTGCCTTTAAAAACGGAATGTCCAGCAATTGTAGTATGCGCTGGAGGTTTCTTTTGGATGGGTAAGGACCCTTGAGATGCGATATCGTCGTATAATTATGTCAAGCGAGAGGCCCTTGACATTGGAAGTGGGAACTTCGAAAGCAAAGTTGCCAGCTACTCGGTATGCACGAGCTAAATTGAACGCCGAAGTAGTGGCTTCGAGAGTTCTGAGGTCAAGGTCGAGAAAATTGGGGGAATCCCAATTAGTGCGCATGCGTTTGTAAACGGTAGGCTTGGTGACCAGAAGAAACAAATCTCATCGCGAGTTCGTAAATGGGCAAACGTTGATCGAGCTGTAGCTTTTACTATAATTGTTGTTTTTAACTGGTTGAACGAAAGCTGTGATGATTGTCCTTAAATAGAATGACTGTCTATAATAATGATTTCGTTGACCAGAATGTTGGGGACAATAAAAAAAGGTTGTTTATGTGGTAGCGAAGTCGGTTAACTTAAAACTCTTTTTGTAGTGTTTTTTTAATGATTGTGTATCGGTAAAACTGCTGGACAAAACTAGTTTGGTCAGAGCGAATGTTTGTGTTACTGGTAAATTTAAAAAGGCAGAACTCCATTTTTGGGGAATCAAGATATAAGGTGTAGTGAAAAGAAGATAAGTTCAGCGAATTTCCTATTTGAGAAAATGTGTGTC
>NW_027127795.1:0-44964 GCF_037325665.1 Littorina saxatilis | reverse complement strand
AACAGTCTATAGGTCGACTTTTTGTCGACCTATAGATAATTTTTCATTGAACTTTGTAGTTGGGTCGACCGAAAGTCGGTCGACCTATTGTTTTGGCCTCTCTGAACCTCGTTTCTGTCCCAGGACGCTTGATCCACTGCGCTAACGAGGAAACACATCGAGACGTCACTGGTAAAGAAGATGCAGATAAATCAGAATCAAACTGAATGAGAACAGTACCATTTTGTATTGCAGTCATTAGGGTGACTACTCTGATTTTCACCTTTATGTCAACATGACATTATCTTCAAATATATTTGGTTATGGAGTGTTCTTTCCGTGAAATCCGAGCTGTTGTCTACTTTCAACAGTTTTAACACAAAACCACCAAAGTAGTGACTTTCTAACGTCTGCATGCATTTAGAATCAGTTGAAGCCATGCGACAACGCTGAAAAGTTATATCTTGGCCTATTTTAAGAATGACGTCATTGACCTCACAATGAGGCGCACCCCGCGCGCGGCGAAACTGAAAAATGGCGAAGCTGCATGATGACTCGATTGATGTGTTTTCTGGGAGAGTGAGAGAAAGAAAGGTGAGTTGCAATGTGACACGAATGCTGAACTTGTTGTATGTGTTTGTTTACCACTTTCTTTTTTGTTTTACATGCCACTCAATGGGAAAATGCTTCCGCTTGGACATGAAAAGTAACTTTGTTATGCTATTTCGACCACGCAGTGTTCGCCATCTTAGAAAATCTCGTCATCATGTTCATGGCGCCTGTGCTGAGGCCTTCAATCTTTACCAAATCATTCTAAGCTTGACCGTGATAAGGACACATATTGTTAGATTTCGTACAGTCGACGGGCGAACGAATGTTCTTTTGAAGCGGAGATATGATTATGAACGTTCGGACATTTTCAAACTGAAGTCATTCAGTGATTCAATTTGCTGCTGTTTTGGGTTCCACACACGCCAGTTGTGGATAGTTTTATGTGCAAACAATCAGAGGCTCGTATATTGTTCATTTGAGAATAAATTCATATGATAACGATCATAATAATAATATTATTATATATGGTAATACAAAACAAATCTGTTGAATTTACCTAGCCTCGTGTACACATTTTTTTTTACTTATCTGGAAGGAATACTGTTTGTGTTTCTTGCTTGTTAGAACTTAGAGGCACGCGTTAATTGAGGTCTAACGAATGACGTCTCACAACGTGCGTGGTCGTCCTTGGCGGTCAAGAAAGCCGCCGCGATCATTGCGCAGACAACACTTCTAAACCGACAATATTTTTTGTGCGCATCACGTGCTCCACATAAATTGGCCGGAAACGTGCGTGGTCGTCCTTGGCGGTCAAGAAAGCTGGCTCGCTGGGGTGTTCAGTTCTTTTTGGCTCACCTGAGTAATCAGTTAGTCTATGCATGGATTTAATGTACATCCATGGGCATGCAGTGTTACTGTTAGACTGTCCGGCATATCAAAAAACTTTAACGTTGGGTTTTTTTTTGGACATAATTTGATTTTGTCTTCGATAATGAGTGTAACGACAGAAAACGTTCATTAAATATGCTCATCAGAGCTCTGTTTTCAATAACCATCCAGCGCTATTTGTTCTAACCGTCACCTCTGGTTTAATCAACTTAAAATACATTTCAGAGCTTATACTAATACTAAGCATAATGTTGGGCTCAAAGTTAGCGGTGTGCTTTTACGTGGTAGTTAGTGATATTTGATATCTTTCGCTGTTATATAGTGTGAAGTACAAAGAAGTTAGGCATACAGTGACACTTTCAATCAGTTGTGCCACACATTGATAAAGATACATGCAACCTTATGAAAGAAACTATGCGCACCATAACAAATATGCCCAGGTTTATTGCTGTTATTAGTGTTAATGTGTTAAAGCATTCCCTGACTTGGCCAGCTATACCTAACATTTCCACCAAGCTGTTAAAGAACTGACTCAGGATATAAAAAGGGCAAAGCTCCACTTTTGATCAGCTTTAACTAAGCTTTGAGTTTGACAATCAAAATTATAATATTTACAATGGTTGCCCTTGAATGATGACTTTATAAATGATTTTTCTAGAGATTGACTGTCAACAGTTTTCCAATATGATAAAAAATGGTTTTCACTCAATGTTCACACAATGTTGACAGGTTGATATGTGTAGGTGTTACCTAAGTATTACATGCAGAAATCTGTTCAATGATGTGTGTTTATCATTATGAGTGTGTGGAAAAGAACTTAACCTGTAATTTTTGATGAAATGATGTGATGTTTTACTTTTATGTTTGTGTTTAAGATTAATTCATTATATTTGAAATTATCCATCAGGCAAATTTGAAGTTGAGGAATATGGCGTTGGATCCTGGATACTTTGCTCACTATACCAGAGGGCAGTTCATCTTGCAGCTCTCTTTGTCAAACTTAAAGAAACATGGAAGCCTGACAACAAGCACAAGTTCTGGTAAGAAATTTACTCAGTTGATGTTCAGGGGATTTATTTTGAATACATGTATTTAGTTTTACTAGTACCACCCATATATATACAGGTTTGCAAGCTTAACTAAAGTCAAAGACCAGATCAGTGAATAGGATTCTTGTCGGTCATCGGTCACTTGACGCATAGAATTGTGAAATGACCGATTGATTTTTCAGTGAGCTGGTCATTGACTTTTCAATCAATCTGTCATCGAAATAAGCGATGACCAAAACATTTTCTAAATGATCTAGATGTTGAATTTATGCTCAGTCGGTCAATGACCGATACAGTACTAAAATCAACCTAATTATTGCCAGATGTTTTGAATCATTTGCAAACCAGGAAGATATATAATATGTATTCAAATCAATAGATGAGCGTTTTCAATCCTAGCTTTATTACACAACATTAACAGATCACACATTAAAATCCTTGAAACTCGACATGTGAAGATTCATGAAAAATAACGAACGATCATGTATAGTAACAACTAACATTAACAATATTTAGAGTATGTATCCGGCACGGTTGGCCTAGTGGTAAGGCGTCCGCCCCGTGATCGGGAGGTCGTGGGATCGAACCCCGGCCGGGTCATACCTAAGACTTTAAAATTGGCAATCTAGTGGCTGCTCCGCCTGGCGTCTGGCATTGTGGGGTTAGTGCTAGGACTGGTTGGTCCGGTGTCAGAATAATGTGACTGGGTGAGACATGACTCGCAGGGCTCACATCCACGTCGGACATCGGACATACACGGATATTTTTTCCAAATGTCCTATACATTTGTCATGCAAGAGGACATATGTCCTATTGTTTTTGTCACAAAGGGGTTATTGTCCGATTATGCTTTCATTTGATCTGGAAACTGTCACTACTTTCCAATTTACAGTAGTTTGATTTGCTACGATGTGTCTCTCCAAGCAGACAAAACATGCTGTTAGTGTCCGTTTTGTTGCGAGACAAAAAAGGTCCTATTAATTTTTTTCCGGGACAAATGTCCTATCGCTTTTACATTGTCCAGGACATTTGTCCTATGCATCTCTCATGGATGTGAGCCCCTGATGGAGCCTGTGCTGCGACTTTTGTCTTGTGTGTGGCGCACGTTATATGTCAAAGCAGCACCGCCCTGATATGGCCCTTCGTGGTCGGCTGGGCGTTAAGCAAACAAACAAACAAACACAAAAGAGTATGTATATGAGCGCTCAAACTCGAAAGAGCTTTACCCAACAAAACAATTCAGTCAGGGTTTTTTCTTCAAAAAGCATGAATGGATTACAAGGGCATCCTTATATTAGATACATAATATGGTCACTTGAAATCTACCAGATTAACTGAGAATTGTTTTTCTTCTCTGCTTGTTTCAAAGTTTAAACTTTTAAAAGTTGTTTTTAAATCACCATTGTAACCAGTTCAGTGTGCATTTTCTCTGTACAGATAAGTCCAGTATCTCCAGAATACTCACCACTCCTCAGACATTAGAGGTATGTCAGTGCTCTTTTCTTTTTGTCATTTTGTATTACTATTAGTGTCTACTTCCTTCTTCTTGTAGAATTGATTTGCTACTGACTATAGACAATATGGTACATTACATTCCTTATTCTTCAATCAATCCTCAATATAGACATTGATAGTGGTCTTGTTTAAAGCCAGCTATGTTGATACCCAGAGAAGTCTGTTACACCACCATTGCGCTTGTGTGCTTCAACTTGCGATATTAGTAATCCTTTTTTTTGGCTCCACGTAAGTGTAGCCTATGCGATGATAAACTTTGTCTGTCTGTGCGTGCGTGCGTATGTATGTATGTATGTGTGTATGTCTGTGGTAGAAACTTTAACATTTCCGAGTCTATGGATTACGTCAGTCTCGGTCAAAAGTGTTCGACGTGTGTGATAGAAACTATTTGAAGACGTCACATTATGACGTAAGAGGGTTAGACGTCACGCAAAGGAATTACTGAAAGTCTCGGTCATTGTTATTGTGAGCGGGCCGAGACTTCTTGGCAGATCCAGGGTCTCGCTTTCTTGCATCGTTTCACCTATGCTTACTGTGTGTTTGTGTGTGTGTGTGTGTGTTTAATGTGTGTGTGTGTGTGTGTGTGTGTGTGTGTGTGTGTGTGTGTGTGACGGAGTGATTGAGTTTGTGTTACTGTTTGTCGATTTCTTACGTGAGCCTTGAAGGCTTCGCCTCTTGTTGTGTGTGTTGTGAAGGCTCTGTGGTTTACACCTATCAACATCGTTTACTGTTACTGTTAGTGGGTATTACAAAGAGGTTAGGCAGACAGGGACACTTGCAATCAGTTGTGCCACTTATTGATAAAGATGCATGCAGCCTTATGAAAGAAACTATGCGCACCATAACAAATATGCCCAGGTTTATTGTTCATTTGCTGTTATAGTTTTTATGGCCAGCTACCTAACATTTCGACAAAGCTTTTAAAGAACAAACTCAGGATATGATTATAACAAGGGCAAAGCTCCACCTTTGATCAGCTTTTAGCTTTGTTTGACAAACAAGATTTTTATATTTACAATGGTTGCCCTAATGATGACTTTACAATTGATTTTTGTAGAGATTGACTGTCAAAAGTTTTCCAATATGTTGTAAAATGGTTTCCACTCAATGTTGACAAGTGGACATGTGTAGGTGTTACTGTTACATGCAGAAATCTGTTCAATGATGTGTGTTTATGAGTGTGTGGAAAAGAACATAACCTGTAATTTTTGTTTCAGAATGAAAACTACTGCCCGGAGAATGAGACAGGAGCTTCTTCAATCTCAGTGGACTACCCTCTCCTTCAACCAAGCAACCAGAAGACTTTATATGATCAAGGTACATGATTTTCCTCCGCTCCTACTTGAAGTTGAACATTTCTGTTTTTGTTAGTTCTGCCTCTGATCTCTACAATATGCATGTCATGAGCAATGAACTGTTGTGTTGCTTGTTATCAGTAATATCACTCTTCTTCTTCTTGGTTTAAACAAAACTTTATTCAATTTTTAATCATGACAAGAACAATGCATGGATGATTACATACTCGAGCATATAATGCTTATTTTAAGCAATCATAGTAATTACAAAACAAAGGTTAGCATGATGGCGGAATAAGTACATTAGCTCCTTTCAGGAAACGAAAAACAAAACAAAAGACAAAACAGATACACAAACAAGCAGAAAATGGGAAGGGGTTGGTGATACAGGAGGTGGGGAAAGGGCAGCTAGCTAGTAGCTAGCTTAAGGGAAAAAGAAGAAGAAGACTTAGAGCGCCAATATTTGAGGGGATTTTTCAATTGTAATAAGTGCACATAAGACACTCGCACAAAGTTAATGCGTATTGTGATCAGAGGAAAAGTCACTACATTGCGCATAAATCGAGACATAATTGATAAGTCGGAAAACAACAAAAGAACATGAGAGAGGTTATGGGGAAAAATTTGTCAGGCAGCATGTTGCATGACAGTGTCTAATAAATGTAATGAGTGAAGTATAGAGGCTCATTTACGGAACCTGCCCGTCTGTCTAATATAGTCCTTCCGGATAAGTAGCCAGTGAAAATCTTCAAGTGTAGCAACCTCTGTTTGCTTTTTCAAATGGCTTTTATAAGTACTTCAAATCTGTGTTATATGTTATTGGGATATCACACACCCTGAGGCGCCAAACGTGGCCGAGTGAAGTGGAGCTCCGCGAAAAGCTGTGGGGGACAGCGGCATCACTGCGGCTGACTGCGGGATTTGCACTCAACACTGGACTGGACATCTAGACGTATGGCCGGGAACGTAGAAGAAGAAGATTGGGATATCATAATTATAAGCTTTCCAGCCCTGTTTGTCTCATTGCTAGTTTTCATTTAATTTGTTAACAGAGACCTACAGACCAGTCTTGAACCCAGCAGCAGAAAGCAGGTCAGAGGTATCATCGACTGCGATAGCAGACAGGTCCTCAGCAACATCAGCAGAAAGCAGATCAAATGTTGACAGCCTGCCCTTAGTAAGTGTTGATTTTGTTACTGATATACTGTAGTACCTGCAAAGTATACGGGTCTCGATGAACCCACTTTTTGTGCTGTTTTTCAAACAAACTTTGCAGGTAGGATTAGGTGCATATCAGCATATTGTGTGCCAAGCTTGGTTGACAAATATTTAGCGATTCATGATTTATTAGCGATTTTTCAGTACACAATCAGGGATGTTGCCACAAATTCATACCTATAGGACAAATGCCCTGAGCTCTTCGGCATCAATAGGACATTTGACTGCTTTCAGACATTTCAATAGGACATTATAATTGTGTACAAAACACAAAATTATCATGTGCAAACACACATATCAGTACATGCACCAACATTGTGTGCAGGACACACACAAAAGAGAAACAAACTAAAAAACGACCAAAAACTTCAGCACTATCACGGAAAGAATATCAAATATCGTGCTGTCCGAAGGAATGGAGTTTTTATCGGACCATGACCGCGCTCAGTTGAAAACGATAGGACATCTGACCGCAATGCGTTTATGTGAATCGGACATTTGAGCCTTGTAATCGGTCTATGTCCGATGTCCGACGCCTAACCACATCCCTGCACAATATGCTGATATGCACCTAAACCTACCTGCAAAGTTTGGTCGAAATATACCGGTTTCGATGAACCCACTTTTTGTGCTGTTTTTCAACCAAACTTTGCAGGTAGGGTTAGGTGCATACAGGCATGAGCAAGATCGGTCGCCCACTTGCCACAGGCGACCAGAAATGAGTGTGGGCGAGTAGAAAGTTTTATAATGATCGCCCGCTTGGCGAGTGTAAATTTTGGGTCTGTGGTATCAATTTCCAAGCGACGATTGTCTGTTGTGAAGCACGTTGTCGTCTACGATTGCTAAAATTAGATGTGATCGGAGCTCCAGTTCCAGGAAATTCTCTTTAGTGACCAATCAGAATGACCTTATGATTTCAGGGTTATCAGGACTTTTTGTTGACACGATTTTAACCAATCAGTATTGTCGACGCAGCATGTGTGTCTCAGAAGCCTAGGCAGATCTGAAGCTGTAAACATGTAGAAATACTTGGACAACTAGCCAAACCAGAGGGAACGGAGTCCGAGAGATTAAAAAGTATGACTCCGGACAGAGGAAGCGTTCCTTCCAGGCAGACTACACAAAAATGTCATGTTGTGTACAGTACTGCTTGCAAAAAGCATGCCGCTTCTGAGAAGGAAAGAAAGGGGCCATTCGTTGTTGGTACGGACAAATTAAGCTAGAAAACATACGTGCACACGAAACATCAAAGTCTCACCAACAAAACACCAAAAAATGGGTAAACTCAAACAAAAAGGTTGAAGACACCGAGGGGGGGACACGCTATGCACCAGCTAACGCAAGACTAGCGTGCTCATGTCGCTCAACTAATGCGATCTGTACAGGCGCTTGCAAAGACCTGCTCGCCTTTCACCACGTTTGAATGGATAGAATCGTTTTGTTGTTTGGAAACTCATTTTTGTGGGCAAGTGAAATTGTTTGTGGGCTAGTCAATTTTGAATTTCACTAGCCCACAAGGCGAGTGAAAATTCTGGAACTTGCTCATGCCTGTGCATATCAGCAGATTGTGTGCCAAGTTTGGTTGACAAATATTTAGCGATTCATGATTTATTAGCGATTTCTCGGTTTCAATTCCCCTCATTTTGGTTGTATACACCATGCGTGGTTTCACAAAATGCCGTCTGTGTCTATCACTGTGTGCAGCTGGCTGCTATACGTTAAGCGGAGCTAACGTCCAATTACCAGCGGATGGCTTTAAACTGTCCTGGCGTTGCGTTGCTGACTTGTTCTAGTCTGCTGTTGTTCTTGGGAAGAAGGAGAATTCATACTCATTTCTCTCTCATTTCTCATTACTTTATTGTCCCATCGCTGGGAAATTCGGGTCGCTTCCTCCCAGTGGAAAGCTAGCAGCAACGGAGTCCAATTACCAGCGGATGGCTTTAAACTGTCCTGGCGTTGCGTTGCTGACTTGTTCTAGTCTGCTGTTGTTCTTGGGAAGAAGGAGAATTCATACTCATTTCTCTCTCATTTCTCATTACTTTATTGTCCCAGTGGAAAGCTAGCAGCAACGGAGTCGCGCTACCCAGGTGTCTGCGTGTTTGGGTGTATTCAGCCACCTGCACTTATGGCAGAATGACCAAGGTCTTTTACGTGCCATTGTGATGACACGGGGGTGGGACATGGCTTCTGTCTCTGGGTCTGCACATAAAGTTGACCCGTGTCCGTCCCGGCCCGAATTCGAACCTGCGACCTTTCGATCACAAGTCCAGTGCTCTACCAACTGAGCTACCAACCGAGCTACTGGGCGGTTTGAGCTGTTGTTAGTTGCGGCTGGCTGCTATACGTTAAGCTCGGCTAACATCCAATTACGAGCAGACCGTGCTATACACGGTGACGCCGTGTCCCCTCGGACATCCTTGTCTAGGTTTTTAAAAAAATTTTTTAAAGCACCTTACAACAAAGTGTCATGAAATCTTATGTCCATGCAAAAGTTAGGCTGAAACCTGTACAATGATATTGTTTATGAGTATGTAAAAAGAACAAAACCTGGATATTTTGTTTCAGGACGAAGACTACTGTCCTGACACTGAGAGTGAGACGGGAGCTTCTTCAATCTCTGGATTATCCTCTCCTTAAACCAAGGACACGGAGGACTTTATATGATCAAAGTACATGATTTTCCTCTGCTCTTACTTGAACCTTTCTGTTTTTGTTATTTTACCGTCAAATGTTTTGCTTTATGTGGTCTGAATGCCACTTTTCTGTTACATAGTGAACTAGAAAATACAGGGAAACCTTGAGGCTAAGAGACTAAAGTGCATCTGTAAGACTAAGACGAGTATATTATGGTTGAACAAGTGGGAGAGCCTCTTAAAGATAAGAAATAGACAAATTTCAAAGCCTGAGTTACAGAATCTTTTTGATGGTTGTATTCAAAAGGTTTGACTGTACCTAACTGACTCTGCACTTGGATCTCTTGAGGTTAAGTTTCTTTAAATTCGAATCAATGTTAAATTCAAAATAAGCAGGGGAAAAGTTCTTGTGAGCAGAAATGTTGTTTCAATATCAGGCGTGCACAAGATCGGTCACCCTTGTTGCCCTAGGCAAATAAAAATTAGTGTGGGCGAACAAAATTGAGAATGTGATCGCCCGCAGGGCGGGTGTAAAATTTGCGCTCAAGAAACTTCTTCTTCTTCTTCTTCTTCTTCTTCTTCTTCTTCTTCTTCTTCTTCTTGTGCTTGAGCTCCCTGGGCCATCCCTTTTTGCGAATGAGAATTTTGCGTTTATGGCCGTTTGTTTATTATACCCTGCCACATGGGCAGCCATACTTCGAGAGATTAAGAGAATGGTATTTAATGTGGAGTTACGAGATAAGAAAAGCCGAATGCGAAAGTTTGTGTCAGTCGGCAACTGAGTTCAGGACTACAGCCCACGAGCGGAACCGCGCGGTATAGGACGTTAAGAGTTAATTCAGTAGCCCACATTGTGACATGTATACAATTTAGAAACTTCCTCATGCCTGAATATAGCCAAAATTTCAATACATGTATAGCCTTTATTTTTTTTATCAAATACTAAGAAGAGCTTTTGTTAGGGCCTAGCGGTGATTTGAATATAGTCGGGAATTCATTCAATATAACGTTGTGTCAATACAACAGTGCTTCTCTATGTTAAATTACAATGCAATAAACTGCTGCTTCTGATTTTATTGCTAATAAACAGGCTGAATTTTTACCTAATATGAAGAAAGTTTCTAAGTTTACAAGATGGGTGTCATGAGCAATGCACTGCTTTTATAAGTACTCCAAATCTGTGTTATATTTTATTGGAAAAACAAGCTTTCCAGCCCTCTTTATCTTATTGCTAAAGTTCTCATTTAATTTGTTAACAGTGACCCACAGACCAGCTTCGTACCCAGCAGCAGAAAAAAGGTCAGAAGGACTGAAATAGGAGACAGGTCCTCATCAACAGCAGCAGAAAGCAGTTCATCATTGTCAGCAGTTTTAGTCAAGCAGTATGTAAGACATGTTGAGTCCTTTGTACTGGAAACTTGCATTTTCCCAGTAAGGTTATATATTGTACTGCGTTGCAGGCCCCTGGGGCAATTTTTGATTAGTGCTTTTGTGAACAAGAAACAGTTAACAAGTGGCTCTATCCCATCCCCCCCTCCCGCAGTGGGGCACTGCGGTTATGAAATTAAAAGCCCCTCCTGTTTTTGGAACCGCAGGAGCTTTCTAGTTTGCTGTTAGGTAGATTTTTGGTTCCTCTTTCCTGTCATGCTCTCTTTTTCTTCATGAATTCTTTTCTTTTTTCTGCCTTCTTGCTCATTCACCTGTATTTTTTCCAAAAATCTCTTCTCTTGCCGCTTGTCTCGTGATTCATGTATAGTTTAATCTGTTAGTGTTCTGATGTAAGTCCAGCAGTAGATAGGTTAAGCCTATTTTAACATACTGGAAACTGGTAATCTTCCAGTAGGTATTAATTTAGTTTTACTAAAGCCTGCTGGGACACAAGTAATGGGTTAGTGCATTTGTAAACAGGAATCGCTTGACAAGTGGCCCCCTTCATCCCCCCCTTCCTCGTCCTGATATGGCTCTGCGTAGTCGGCTGGACGTTAAGCAACAAACAAACAAACCATCCCCCCCCCCCCCCTTTCCCTGTCGCGATATAACCTTGAACGGTTGAAAACGACGTTAAACACAAAATAAATAAAGAAAGAAAGATTGTCAGCAGCTGGGAAAAGATCGCCATCAACACCAAAAAACAGCAGATTATCATCAAGAGCAAAACGCGAGTCGTCATCTACAGCAGAAGGCAGATCATCATCAACAGCAACAAATAGCAGATCATCATCAACAGCAACAAATAGCAGATCATCATGACCGGCACAGTTGGCCTAGTGGTAAGGCGTCCGCCCCGTGATCGGGAGGTCGTGGGTTCGAACCCCGACCGGGTCATACCTAAGACTTTAAAATTGGCAATCTAGTGGCTGCTCCGCCTGGCGTCTGGCATTATGGGGTTAGTGCTAGGACTGGTTGGTCCGGTGTCAGAATAATGTGACTGGGTGAGACATGAAGCCTGTGCTGCGACTTCTGTCTTGTGTGTGGCGCACGTTAAATGTCAAAGCAGCACCTCCCTGATATGGCCCTTCGTGGTCGGCTGGGCGTTAAGCAAAAACAAACAGCAGATCATCATCAACAGCAACAAACAGCAGATCATCATCAACAGCAACAAACAGCAGATCATCATCAACAGCAACAAACAGCAGATCATCATCAACAGCAACAAACAGCAGATCAGCAACAAACAGCAGATCATCATCAACAGCAACAAACAGCAGATCATCATCAACAGCAACAAACAGCAGATCATCATCAACAGCAACAAACAGCAGATCAGGAACAGCAACAAACAGCAGAACAGCAACAAACAGCAGATCATCATCAACAGCAACAAACAGCAGATCATCATCAACAGCAACAAACAGCAGATCATCATCAACAGCAGATTGCAGATCATCATCAACAGCAGAAAGCGGATCATCATCACAAGCAAAAAGTAAGCCATCATCAACAGCAGAAAGCAGATCATCATCGACACTAGAAAGCAGACCATCATTAACACTAATAACAGCAGAAAGCGGAGCAGCAGCAGCAGAAAGCAGATCGATCATCAACAGCACAAAACAAATCACCATCAACAGCAGAAAGTTTGTCAGAGACAACAGCAGAAAGCAGGTCAGAGACAACAGCAGTTACAACGGAATCAACATCAGGTAGCCAACCCCAGAAACAAGCTATACCAAAACAAAAGAAAAAAAGACCGAAGCGGCCATGTGTGTACTGTGGAGAATTTCAGGCTGTGCTTCCGCGACACCTACGTCGAAAACACAAAGATGAAGAGGCAGTTAAAGCAGCATTAGCACTCCCAAAGACGGAACAAGATTGTGTATCTGATGCCTTGAAGAAAGAAGGAATCTATGCCAAAAATGTTCTCTTGCAAGCAGAACAAGGAGTAGGAGTCACTTTGATTAGAGAAAGGTCCCAGGGCACCCAGAAAACAGTGATGTGCAGTTCATGTAAAGGCTTTTACAGTAAATCAAGGATTTGTCAACACAAGAAGATGTGTTCCAGTGCAGCTTCATCAACAACAGGCGCTAGAACAGTTGATTTTTCTTCCTTAAGATCAGATGTTTCTACTCGGTTTCAGACAGAGGTTTTAGACCGCTTCAGACATGATGATATCGGAGAAATATGCCGCAAGGATAAAGTGGTTTTGCTTCTTGGTCAGAAATTATGGGCAAAAGCTGTACAAAAAGATAAACGTGGGGTCATGTCAGACATGCGTGCATTTGCCAGCCTATTTAAGAAAATGAACGATGTTGCTTAAGTCAATAATCTCACAAAGTTAAAAAACAAAGGATTACTGTACACACAGGTGAAGATCTGTTTCAGAGAAAGAATTTTGATTACTTGACACAGGCAATCCAAGAGCTTTCACATGATGAAAACGGTACAGAAAAGTCAGGCCAGAAAGTCACCATCGGCTTTGTGATTAAGAAAGCTGTTAAGGTGATGCGTGGCTACTATGCTCAACACAACCTTTACCCCCCGCGGGTTAGGGGGAGTCCCATATTGGTTGGGACTAGAAAGAATTTACCCGATGCTAACCAGCATGTCGTAAGAGGCGACTGACGGTTCTGTTTCTTCTCTTCTTTTGTCTTATTTCTGCCTTACCAGTCCTTTCACCTATATTTCCTTCCAAGAAAACTCTCCCTACTATTCCCTGCAGTTTTCCAATTCTTTTCTTGTTGTCTTATTTCTACCTGACTGGATCCATCACCTTTATTTCACTTACCAAAAGTCTTCTTTTCCACATCCTTATTTCTCTGCACCCCGCATGTCGTATGAGGCGACTAACGGATTCTGTTTCTCCTTTAACCCTTGTTAAGTGGTTCTTGTATAGAATATAGTCAATGTTTGTAAAGATTTTAGTCAAGCAGTATGTAAGAAATGTTTAGTCCTTTGTACTGGAAACTTGCATTCTCCCAGTAAGGTCATGTGTTGTGCTGCGTTGCGGGCCCCTGGGGCGGTTTTTTGATTGGTGCTTTTGTGAACAAGAAACACTTAACAAGTGGCTCTATCCCATCTCCCCCCTTTCCCCTATCCCATCTCCCCCCTTTCCCTCGTCGCGATATAACCTTCGTGGTTGAAAACGACGTTAAACACCAAATAAAGAAAGAAAGAAACACAACCTTTTGGACCAGGGCGATGAACTGCAGACATTTTATGATGTCCTGAATTTGAACTGGGACTTCATTTTTTACTCTGCATAGCTGCACTGTGAACAAAGGAGAAACAGTTTTGAGACAGCCGGAAGATCAACCTGTGGAAATAGACATCGCAACTTAGAAAGAACATGTTGGGAACTCAAAGTCAATGATGAATGATAATTACAAACTATGGGATGTACACCAGTTCATCATTCTAAGAAATCTGATAGTTACGAGACTCACAATGTAAAATGCGTGTCGTGGTGGAGAACCCGCTAGACTGACAACAACAGAATGGAAAGACGCAGAAGATGGAAAATGGATTGATGAAGATCTGGTTCAAAACGTGTCGGATCCTCTTGAAAAGTCCCTCATGACAAATCACAAACTTGCCTATCAGGCAGGGAAGGGAAGTCGTCGCCTCGTTCCAGTGTTGATTCCCAATGATACTCTGGAACCCCTGCGCAAACTGATGGAGGAAAGAAGCACTGTTGGAATTCACAAAGACAATGTGTTCCTGTTTCCAAACACTGGACAGTCAATGGATCATGTTACAGGCTGGAATTGCATTAGCTCTGTCACAAAAGAAATGGGCGACAAACTGAAAAAGCCTCATCTGTTGATAGCGGATAAGTTCAGACACCGATCGTCTACTGTATTTGCCTTGCAAGATGTTCCAGAGAGTGAAAGAGAGTTGTTCTATCGGCAGATGGGTCACAGTGGTTCTGTCAACAAAAATGTGTACCAATGTCCGTTGGCTGTAATGGAGGTGACCAGGGTGGGTGGATTTTTACAGTCACTGGACATGCACGGCAAAACTTGTGGCAAATCAGTGTTAGTGACTGCCACTTCTTGCACTGCCAGTTCTTCAAGAACTTCAGATGCACATTCTACGACTGCTGCTGTCACTTCTTCGAGTACTTCAGATGAGCATTCTACGACTGCCACTGCCAGTTCTTCAAGTACTTAAGATGAGTATTCTACGACGGCCACTGCCAGTTCAAGTACTTCAGATGAGCATTCTACGACTGTCACTGCCAGTTCGTCTAGTATTTCAGATGAGCATTCTACGACTGCCACTGCCAGTTCAAGTATTAATGGTGATTCTTCTGTTGCTGCAGCGGAAAGTGAGTCTCGAAAAAGATCATACTAGCTACCAATGGGAAGCTGTGGACACAAAAAAGGTTGAGGCATATTTCAAAAGTGACATACAGAAGACTGGGAGAGGTGTGACAGGGTCATTGCCTGGCATCAAAGAAATTCAAGCTTTCTTGACAGTGCACAATGTTTTTTGTGGTATTCCACTTGAAAAGAAACAAAAAGTCAGCTTGGTATGGAGCAAAAAATTCAACGAGAGAAAGAAGTTCAGGAGCAAAGTCGCTTTTGACACTGTGTAAATTTCATCTTATCTCATGACTTCCTACACAGTTCTGATAGAGTTCCAATTTCCCAAAGATTAGGACTATCATTGTCAGTAGTTATGGAGTGAAAATGATGCAACAACCACTTTTCATTCTCTTTTTCATCCTTTCCTCATGATCTGGAGTTGTGTTTGAAAGTGTGTAGATCCTTCACGTCCTGATAGGAAAGTTTCATGGAACATTGGTGGGTTTTTTTTTTTTTTTTTTTTCAAAGCAAGGTTAGCGTGTCCTATTGTTGCATCACGCAGTGGGGCACTGCGGTTATGAAATTAAAGGCCCCTCCTGTTTTTGGAACCGCAGGAGCTTTCTAGTTTGATGTTAGGTAGATTTTTGGTTCCTCTTTCCTGTCATGCTCTCTTTTTCTTCATGAATTCTTTTCCTTTTTCTGCCTTCTTGCTCATTCACCTGTATTTTTTCCAAAAATCTCTTCTCTTGCCGCTTGTCTCGCGATTCATGTATAGTTTAATCTGTTAGTGTTCTGATGTAAGTCCAGCAGTAGATAGGTTAAGCCTATTTTAACACACTGGAAACTGGTAATCTTCCAGTAGGTATTAATTTAGTTTTACTAAAGCCTGCTGGGACACAAGTAATGGGTTAGTGCATTTGTAAACAGGAATCGCTTGACAAGTGGCCCCCTTCATCCCCCCCTTCCTCGTCCTGATATGGCTCTGCGTAGTCGGCTGGACGTTAAGCAACAAATAAACAAACAAACAAACCTATTGTTGCATCCAGTTGAGAAAGACTATTGACCAAGTGGCTGTTAGTTTGCTCTGTTTTAAACAAGGTTAGTGTGTCCTATTGTTGCATCCAGTTGAGAAAGACTATTGACCAAGTGGCTGTTAGTTTGCTCTGTTTTAAACAAGGTTAGTGTGTCCTATTGTTGCATCCAGTTGAGACAGACTATTGACCAAGTGGTTAGTGTGTCCTATTGTTGCATCCAGTTGAGAAAGACTATTGACCAAGTGGCTGTTAGTTTGCTCTGTTTTAAACAAGGTTAGTGTGTCCTATTGTTGCATCCAGTTGAGAAAGACTATTGACCAAGTGGCTGTTAGTTTGCTCTGTTTTAAACAAGGTTAGTGTGTCCTATTGTTGCATCCAGTTGAGAAAGACTATTGACCAAGTGGCTGTTAGTTTGCTCTGTTTTAAACAAGGTTAGTGTGTCCTATTGTTGCATCCAGTTGAGAAAGACTATTGACCAAGTGGCTGTTAGTTTGCTCTGTTTTAAACAAGGTTAGTGTGTCCTATTGTTGCATCCAGTTGAGAAAGACTATTGACCAAGTGGCTGTTAGTTTGCTCTGTGTTAAACGAGGTTAGTGTGTCCTATTGTTGCATCCAGTTGAGAAAGACTATTGACCAAGTGGTTAGTGTGTCCTATTGTTGCATCCAGTTGAGAAAGACTATTGACCAAGTGGCTGTTAGTTTGCTCTGTTTTAAACAATGTTAGTGTGTCCTATTGTTGCATCCAGTTGAGACAGACTATTGACCAAGTGGTTAGTGTGTCCTATTGTTGCATCCAGTTGAGAAAGACTATTGACCAAGTGGCTGTTAGTTTGCTCTGTTTTAAAGGTGCATGTCAAAAAAATTCTGAAATTTCTATTTCATCATTGCATTGTTTTCTTAATTTAAAAAAAAACCACTTTTCAAACAATAACCATCTTTCTATCTGAAACAACACGGCCATGACAGTCTTTTAAAACAATCTTGTATTATCCCATAGGCTAGGCTACCTAAGTTCCTCTGCGACATGTTTAGTTTTAAGCCGGCAGAGCCCGTTATTTAAAGGATTTGGGCACGCTGAATTCATAAATATAATTGATGTTGTCATCACAACAGGAAAATGCCTATTATGCAAGTTAGACTGCTTTTCAAACGCCATTTTGAATATTTAATTTTACAACTCGAACGAGAGGCATATGTAAGATAAGCAGATAACAGAAATGGAACCAGCATGGTCAAATCACCTAAGAGCAACCAAATTAGTAGAAAATATAATTAATTACGAGGCTTTTTGACTGAAAGCTACTTTCCCTAGGTTAAACTCTCTCCTATCACCCCCAGACCAGTCCCCCCCCCCCCCCCCAGGCCAGTTGTTAAGTGTTTCTTGTATAGAATATAGTCCATGATTGAAAAGATTTTAGTCAAGCAGTATGTAAGACATGTTAAGTCCTTTGTAGTGGAAACTTGCATTCTCCCAGTAAGGTCATATATTGTACTACGTTGCAAGCCCCTGGAGCAATTTTTTGATTGGTGCTTTAGTGAACAAGAAACAATTAACAAGTGGCTCTATCCCATCTCCCCCACTTTCCCCATCGCGATATAACCTTCGTGGTTGAAAACGACGTTAAACACCAAATAAAGTAAAGATTGAAGGATCATGAACATGCTGCTACTGGTGATGTGATGATGTGGGGGTAGATTAATTTGATTTTTTCTTTATTGAATAACTATGCAAGTAATTGTGTACATGTTATCATAATTTCATTGCATTGTTTGCAGTGCAGGTATTCCTTACTGATTTTGTTCTTTTCTCATAACATTGTTTACTGTTGATACCTTAAAACGAAGTGAGTTAATTTTCATTTTTCCATGATCAAGGCTTTTATGAACAAAGGCGTTATGATGTCGTGCTATCAGTTAAGGTGGCAGACCAGGGCAGAAAAACCTGGTGCTGATATGTGTCAGCCAGGATCTACAATGGTTTGGTCCATACTCATTGAGGTTTCCTTTCAAAAATTTTAACATGGAATTTGTTTCCAAAGTAACTTAATGTAAATTATTTTATATATGGTGCCAAGAAAATCAGTCGGATAATGGAGGTGGTTGTTATTGGGAGGGGTCGTTATGGGAGGTTTCACTGTATTCAACTCGGTGATCTGATCACGAGAGTAATCACAATCAACAGTATGCAGATATGTGGTGGAAAGGGTGGATTAAGAATAAGGTTTTGTTACCACACATGAGGTAAACTTGAAGGACATGACAAAGTTTAAAATCACAGTACAGTAGTGTTGTCATAAAATGTGAAAATTTTTCAGATACATGTATTTGAACCCTCAAATGCTTTTGCAAGTCGTCCGGTATCAAAGCAGCGGCCTCTTCTGTCGACAAAAAAGCGTTGCGACTGGACACCGCCATCTTGGCAACTCAGAAACGAGATCGGCAGTTTTGCTTACGTAACCGTGGCAATGGTCTTTGGTGGTCTGAGAATGTGTACTCTCTACTACATGATAGATACCCTTTCACTTTCAGTAGCTTCCCCTGTAGAATCACTGCAGAAATGTCTTACCCTAAGTTTGGTCTTTTTCTTATGAGTGCGACATTTATGTTAAAATGTCTTGCACTTCTTTGGTTTGAAGAATGTCAGCCAGGTATGGTTTCCCTAATGTTCTCTTTCCAAATGATGTGGTTAGGTTGTGATAAAGAAATCAGAATTTTAAATCTTGACATGCAAACTTATTCGGACTCATTTCGTATCAAAAAGGTTAGTCACTTGCGCTGTTGCTCTGTTTGCTGAGTGTGTGCAAGGGCTCTCTGTTACTGTTAGATGCAAAGTCATGTAAATGATGCTGTTGATCATTTTGCCAAGGTCACAAAAAAGACTAACATGGTCCCAGATACGCATCAAAATTAGTTTGAAACTATTTTATTTTCAAGAGAAAGGGTCTTGTTTGATTAATATATGATTTGTATTATTCAAATGAATTATGTCACCCTTGGAAAAACTATACACAATAGAAAGCAATGATTCCTGAAAATGGCTTTTCTGTTTTCCTTAGATTCCTGAATTCAAAACCAATTAAGAGTATGAAAACACTTTTTAGACCGATTAATTGCTCTGTACCTCTTGCTTTTTGACATTTGTAGGGGACCTGTGTTTCTGGTTTACTATATGTCAAGGTTCCAACAGGGTCCCTTGATCCCTAAATGAATAATTGGGTGTCTTCAGTTCAAAGGCAACTATGTGTTTGCCTTTTGATGTCTTGTTTTATTTTCATCATTATTGATCTCATGTGCCATATGATTCTTATAAGGTGAGAAGTTGAGCTAAATTGGCTTTTCATCACCCCCCCCCCCCCCCCCCCATTTTTGAGTCACTTGAGAAAAAGTGACTCTATGTAATCGGTCAGTGTTAGTCTGTCCGGCCGGCCGTCCGTAGACACCACCTTAACGTTGGACTTTTCTCGGAAACTATCAAAGCGATCGGGCTCATATTTTGTTTAGTCGTGACCTCCAATGACCTCTACACTTTAACGATGGTTTCGTTGACCTTTGACCTTTTTCAAGGTCACAGGTCAGCGTCAAAGGAAAAATTAGACATTTTATATCTTTGACAAAGTTCATCGGATGTGATTGAAACTTTGTAGGATTATTCTTTACATCAAAGTATTTACATCTGTAGCCTTTTACGAACGTTATCAGAAAAACAAGGGAGATAACTAGCCTTTTCTGTTCGGCAACACACAACTTAACGTTGGGCTTTTCTCGGAAACTATAAAAGTGACCGGGCTCAAATTTTATGTGAACGTGACTCATTGTGTTGTGAATAGCAATTTCTTCCTGTCCATCTGATGCCTCATATAATATTCAGAACTGCGAAAGTGACTCGATCGAGCGTTTGCTCTTCTTGTTGTTAACCATACAATAACGCAGAATGTTTTTTGCCATGTACAGGTGCTAATAAGATACAGGGATTTTACATTTTGTTTTTGTTTCATCAGAATATCAAGAAGGTGCCAAATTTATGGACTTGATTATGTATGATTTAAACTTGACTCTGGTGTATCATACGTTAAACCTTTTGAAACTATTCTTCTTTCTTCTTGTTCTCAGTTTTCTTATCAGCATTTGCTTGTTTCTTATCTTTTGAAACTGGTCTTTAGTGTTTCATGAATAAAGTTCTAAAACATTTTCAAGGATTCTTGGTGTTTCTTTCAATAAAGATACTTTTCATTTTTGTGTGGATGTGACACAGGTAAAAATTAATTAGTTTATGACTGAGTTATCTTTAATATTCAATTTATACATTACATGTAATTGTTTTCATTTGATAATGCTTTTGTGCTCATTTTGATGCAGTCAACAAACTTCATACCATCATTTTTTCTTTGTCACATCCTTATCAACCGATTTGACCATTGCAAATCTATGTCTGTAAAAAACCGGCACGGTTGGCCTAGTAGTAAGGCGTCCGCCCCGTGATCGGGAGGTCGTGGGTTCGAACCCCGGCCGGGTCATACCTAAGACTTTAAAATTGGCAATCTAGTGGCTGCTCCGCCTGGCGTCTGGCATTATGGGGTTAGTGCTAGGACTGGTTGGTCCGGTGTCAGAATAATGTGACTGGGAGAGACATGAAGCCTAGTGTGCTGCGACTTCTGTCTTGTGTGTGGCGCACGTTATATGTCAAAGCAGCACCGCCCTGATATGGCCCTTCGTGGTCGGCTGGGCGTTAAGCAAACAAACAAACAAAATGTCTGCACAAAAAATGTTGCACTGACACATTGTTTGTTTTCTGCAGCGTAAGAAAACGCTTCATAGGTACATCACTTGTCGCTGGAGGGGAAAACATCTTGACAGTTTTGGGAAGATTTACATTATTATAACCACCAACAGGTTTCACACATTTTCATATTCAACTCTTTCATACATGACATCCACCTATACACTGGGCTTGGCTTGGGTTTTGTCAACTGTAGGTCCATTGACTGACTTAGCCATGAATCAATCGGTCATTTTGCATACCAATCAGTATGTCAACAACAAAACTTTAAATGTGAACATCGGTTGTCTGCAAACTGAAAAATATGGCTTTGAAGTTAAGATAAAACTTATTACCCAATAACGATACTTCATTTGAATATTTTTCTCTGAAATTTCATACATCGTAAACAAAAGCTAACTGACTGCTGCATGTCAATCGGTCCATTGACAGACTAAGATGCGTATGTATCGGTCTTTTCTGAATTTAACTATACAGATGACCGACGCCCAAACCATACCCTGTTCATATAACAGATGAATCCCTGATTCCAGTTTGCACAGTTAAACAAATTAGGCAAAAATATTGCTATCAAGCTCATATAGCTATACGGTTTTTCGTGCATTTGTTAGTTTTGTTTCTTTATAAGTACAGTCGACTCCGGATATTACGTCACCCCTCGGGGGATGTTTTTGAGCGACGTTATACGCGGTGACGCTGTATCCGGTTCATCGGTTATAACGTCACTTTTACGCGCGGGTGATGTTATATCCGGAGTCCAAGAGTTATGTCCCTTTCTAAAGTACTGACTGTTTTAATAAAACTGTGCAGAAATGGAAAGTGCATGCATTAGTGTTGTTTAAAAATTACAACAACATATCGTTGTAAGTTTTAAACTAACTTATTACAATAATCTTTAATTCACTTCCTCATATATAGAATTGTGGACTATTCTCTTCTTTGCGTATTTCCAAAACCTGGCTATACCATGAATACAAAATTGTATACACAACATTTTCCCCGAAATTCGGCAACAGTATCAACGTACAGTGTTGTAGGCTGCATGCTGATTCTGAGACAGGTTGCTAGTGTTGGAGTGTCAAGCTCCGTCTGGTTCCATCGACAATCTCAGTCCTTAATTAAAGTGTCCGACGTTATTAGCTTTAAGGACACACACACACACACACACATGGCTGTCGTTTATTCATATTCTGCTAGATCTTGACCTGTCCTTGATGTCCGAAGAAATAACAAGTCGCGTAAGGCGAAAATACAACATTTAGTCGAGTAGCTGTCGAACTCACAGAATGAAACTGAACGCAATGCAATTTTTCAGCAAGACTCGTAGCATCGTCAGTCCACCGCTCATGGCAAAGGCAGTGAAATTGACAAGAAGAGCGGGGTAGTAGTTGCGCTGAGAAGGATAGCACGCTTTTCTGTACCTCTCTTCGTTTTAACTTTCTGAGCGTGTTTTTAATCCAAACATATCATATCTATGTTTTTGGAATCAGGAACCGACAAAGAATAAGATGAAAGTGTTTTTAAATTGATTTCAAAAAGTTAATTTTGATAATAATTTTTATATTTTTAATTTTCAGAGCTTGTTTTTAATCCAAATATAACATATTTATATGTTTTTTGAATCAGAAAATGATGGAGAATAAGATGAACGTAAATTTGGATCGTTTTATAATTTAAATTTTTTTTTTTTTTTACAATTTTCAGATTTTTAATGACCAAGGTCATTAATCAATTTTTAAGCCACCAAGCTGAAATGCAATACCGAAGTCCGGGCTTTGTCAAAAATTATTTGACCAAAATTTCAACCAATTTGGTCGAAAAATGAGAGCGTGACAGTGCCGCCTCAACTTTCACGAAAAACCGGATGACGTCAACAAAGACATTTATGAAAAAAATGAAAAAAAAACGTCTGGGGATATCATACCCAGAAACTCTCATGTCAAATTTCATAAAGATCAGTCCAGTAGTTTAGTCTGAATCGCTCTACTCACACACACACACACACACAGACACACATACACCACGACCCTCGTCTCGATTCCCCCCTCTACGTTAAAACATTTAGTCAAAACTTGACTAAATGTAAAAATGACGAGAACGTCATGGGTCCTTATACGTAATTAATGTCTATTTGACTTATATTATTATTATTAACGAAGAAGTTTCTCGTCAACAGCAAAGTGGCTGCCCACCTTTACGCACAATCGTTCTGGTAGTAACAACTTTGGGTTCATAGTTACCCCCTTTCCCCATCCACCGTCTCCACCACATCTAGTGAGCGGGACGTTATACTCGTTAGACTACTACTGTATTATTATTATCATTATAACGTCACTTGATATAACGTCCATGGCTTTCCAAGTTGAGTCAAAATAGTGCTTTAAGAGTGCAGTATCACTTTTCTCAATTTGTCGGTTCACTGCACTTAATGTTTACCTTTACAATTTAGCCTGAGCGACCTACTCAGCCTGTCGACAACGCCCAATTGAAAGTGACGCTCAGCCTCCTCGTCGAGGGCAGTTGTAGTCTGTATTCTACGGACCAAAAAACAAACAAACGTCGTAGTCTGTTCTCATCCTCTCGACCTTCTCCTACCGTCATTTCAATAATCGATTTTTTTTTATGCGTGATTGAAGGACAGAAGTAGACAGATCCATTCGCACGCGCTCGCGCAGGAGTAACCATGTATGCTCGATATGAAACTTTTTAAAACAATTTTTTTTTAGTTAAAAACAAAGACAGGAACTCACAACACGAATGAAATGGAACATTTTTCTTTTAATTAAAAACCTAGAACACTGAGGAACCTAAGTAAGGAACTCACAAAGCGAAATGAAATGAAACATTTTTCATTACTGACTAAAAACATAGAACAGGAACTCACAAAACGAAATGAAATAAAACATTTTTCTTTTGATTAAAAACCTCGAACAGGAACTCACAAAATGCATGCAGCAAAAATGAGTATGCCTTGAACCTAGTTTTCCTTGGGTCTCTAACAACGGGAAAACGGAAAAACTTGAATACCGTTAGGCCAAAAAAAAAAAAATTGTCTGTTTCTGGTAACATGGCTAAAAAAAATAGGGTCGGTAGGTCGTTTTTTTTTTTTTTTTTTTTTTTTTTTTTTTTACCCCCCAAATGTAGACCAATAAAACTAACTTTAAAAATCGCACAAAGAGACTGGATTCACTATACATAGAGACAAGACACTCAACACATTTACAAATCGTCAGCGGACTTTCGTTTTCACACGTTTTTCTTGTTCATTTTCTCACCCTGTCCTTTACCACCAAAAAAAATAAAAAATGTTTGAGTTTGGAAAAAAAAAGTTTAGGGTCGGCGCCGAAATTTAGGGTCGGTCGGGTGACCAGAAACAGACAATTTTTTTTTTTTGGCCTTAACACACAAAACTTGTGACACGTGTAGGGTAAAATATTTTTTAATGAACATGCCTTGACAGTCGTTCACCATGCAAACTGGGGATTGATATGACGTTATAACCGACATGGATGAGTGACGTTATAACTGGGTGACGTTATATCCGGTGACGTTATATCCGAGGTTAAAATAGTCTTGGAAAGAAGGAATTGAGCCGGGACCGGTGTTTGGGTGACGATATAACGGGGTGACGTTATATCCGGCGACGTTATAAACGAAGTAGACTGTATGAAGAAGGGTCACTACACACATCAGGTCAGATTTTTACACACACTGCTGCAAGAAAGCTATATTATCTTCTTGTCTTGTTTCTGAGAATTTAATTATTAAGAGCCTCATGAAGAGACCTACGCAGTAGCTAATTAACCATATACAGAAATGACGACTATGCTTTTATTATTATTATTAATTTCCATTATTCCATTTTCAACAACACAAAATGTTGGAAAGAGACTGCAAGGTACAGCACAGCACACAAAACCAGATGACCCCAGACATTTCTCAAATATTCAATTTAAAAAGGCAGTTTATGTAGCTTGCATGTCTGGATGCAAAGTCCCCCATAAGTGTAAGGGAAGGTATAAACAACTTAAAACATATACATGTATATATATTATACTGAGGTAAACCTAGTGTAGTTTTATTACCCTCTGGATAAATATTAAAGAGTGCGTATATGTCAACCTATTGATGATTTTGTTCGTTGAAAAAATTGACCTAAAGGGTAGTTTTACGGCATTCGTTCAGTAGGTCGACCACCAAAAATGTGTATATCTTGTACTATGGTTTCAATGAAATTGACATGTTGCCACATTAAAGAGCTATTTTCATTTATGATATTCACTTATTAACATCCTCATAATAATTCAGCTAAGGCATATAGCTATGGTTGACCTAATGAAGATTTTTAAAACGGTTAACCTAAGTGCGGATTTGTAGATATATATATAAGTTGACCTAAAGGGTAGTTTTACGGCAGTCGTCTTAATGATGTACTTTTACATAATTTCAGTAGGTCGACCACCAAAAATGTGTATATCTTGTACTATGGTTTCAATGAAATTGACATGTTGCCACATTAAAGAGCTATTTTCATTTATGATATTCACTTATTAGCATCCTCATAATAATTCAGCTAAGGCATATAGCCATGGTTGACCTAATGAAGATTTTTAAAACGGTTAACCTAAGTGCGGATTTGTAGATATATATATATATATAACTATAAATGGGAACTTAGGTCTCCCGCTCCAAAAAGGGATTTTAAGGTTCCCAGTAAATATATTGGATATTTATCAATGAAATTGTAAGTAAATCACCACAAATACATACTTTCAAGGTTGATTATTTATTGACAGAAGACTTATTTACAAAAATAAAAAAACTGCAGATATATGATTTGTCATGGTGGCCCTAAGGTTTTTTGAACATATAAGGGGGTTTGGGGTGACCAACCTTAACCCAACCTTAAGTCACCCTTTTGAAAAGGGGGATTTAAGGTCACCAGATATATATAAAAAATGTGTCCAGGCTTAAAAAGAATGTTGTAGCTTTCTGTAGGGAGTTTGGTGGCTAAAATTAATTATCATTTATCATTAGTTAGAAAAGGGGGTTTTACAGAGAAAAACCTGCCTACAAGATTGAAAGTAAGAGCAGCTAATAAACAACTTAGCAAACATTGCTCTAGAATGCCCCTTTAAAGGTACAGATCGGCCCACTTTGATCTAACAGAAAATATATCAAATAATTCATTTTCATTTTTTCATTTCATTTTCATTACTTTATTGGATATTTATCAATGAAAAATTGTAAGTAAATCACCACAAATACATACTTTCAAGGTTGATTATTTATTGACAGAAGACTTTTCATTTCATTTTCATTACTTTATTGGATATTTATCAATGAAATTGTAAGTAAATCACCACAAATACATACTTTCAAGGTTGATTATTTATTGACAGAAGACTTATTTACAAAAATAAAAAAACTGCAGATATATGATTTGTCATGGTGGCCCTAAGGTTTTTTGAACATATAAGGGGGTTTGGGGTGACCATTAAGGTTGGGTTAAGGTTGGTCACTGTCATTGTATGCCTGCATTATTAGTTGTCAGTAATTATTACATGTGCTGATTGTTCTCTTTGCCTGCGCGCGTATAGTATGTTGGTTATGTTTGGTCATAGTATGTTTGTTTATGTTTGGTCGTTATCTTGCCTGTGCGTGTATTGTATGTTTGGTCGCTTTCTTTGCCTGTGCATGTATAGTTTGTTGGTTATGTTTGGTCGGTTTCTTTGCCTGTGCGTGTATAGTATGCTTGGTCGATGTATGTATTGTAAAGCGCTAAGAGTAGACATTTTTCTAGAATAGCGCTATAAAAGTTTGCATTATTATTATTATTATTATTATTATATGTTCAAAAAACCTTAGGGCCACCATGACAAATCATATATCTGCAGTTTTTTTATTTTTGTAAATAAGTCTTCTGTCAATAAATAATCAACCTTGAAAGTATGTATTTGTGGTGATTGCTGGGAAATTCGGGTCGTTTCCTCCCAGTGGAAAGCTAGCAGCAACGGAGTCGCGCTACCCAGGTGTCTGCGTGTTTAGGTGTATTCAGCCACCTGCACTTATGGCAGAATGATCAAGGTCTTTTACGTGCCATTGTGATGACACGGGGGTGGGACATGGCTTCCGTCTCTGGGTCTGCACATAAAGTTGACCCGTGTCCATCCCGGCCCGAATTCGAACCTGCGACCTTCCGATCACAAGTCCAGTGCTCTACGAACTGAGCTACCGGTAATTGTCCAGGTTTAAAATAATGTTAGCTTTCAGTGGTGAGCTTGGTGGCTAAAAATAATTATGTTTCACGGAAGGCAGTATCGTCCCTCCGTTGACATCAATCAACTGATGCAACATTTTGTCATATATCGTTTTGGCTAAATTAGGTGAGTCTGAATTTGTTGCATAAATGATTTTATGTGAACTTGCGAACATAAACCTACCTACAAGATTGAAAGTATGAACCGTTTAGATTTTTAAAACATACCAACAAGAGAGTTTACATTTGTTGTTCACTGCACCCAAAAGAACTTCCTCTATAATGTTTGTATTCTTATTCCTAACACTGCATATTTGTAACATAATTTATGAAATTTTCTTTAACTTTCAAATTGAAACCAATGAAATCTTAACAAGGCCGAAGTGAAGAAGGAAATCATTTGTTATAGGTGAAGAGATATATATGCAGTAATCTACGCCCTTTTAGACGGTCATCCATCCGCATCTTAGCCCCCTCGCTGCTTAACTTGGGTGTTATAACGGGAACAGATCCATGAGACCATGAATAGCCTGGTAATGCTGAAAAAAGTCTTTATTCCAGACAAGAAAAAAAACCGACTGGTATATGATTATGAAACGCATCATTGACAGAATTATGATTGAACTCAACAGTATGTGTTTTTGGACAACCTAATACAGAATAGCCAACTTGCACAATACCCCGCTTCAATAGCTCTCGAGTGTGAAAGAGAAGGAAAGTTCACTTCGCTGCGGGCAAACGTTTTGCTCTCACAAGCACTGGTGTTTTCTGGCTTGTGTGAAATAAATGTTTTAAAAAAAAACTCGATTGCCTTTTCTTTTTGCATGGGCTATGCTTGGGTGCTTTGAACGAACTTTCGAATTATTCTCGCGGCTATCATTGCTGCAGCACACTTTTCACATTGAAAATTCACAATTTTATGAAAATTATGAATTGTCAAGGCGAAGTGTCTGCAAACTCTCACTGAGCTATCCGGACATGCCCCCATTTTGCGGCAGATCTCGCAAGGCCATGAAAGTTATGGCAGATTTATCGCGCGATTTGGCGGTGCAGGCCGATAGTGCAAGTCGCCTATTGTCATAAAAGGGAAAAGGGGGCTTTAAAGCAACAATCGGATGACTTAGATACACGATAAAGTGCTGTTCACATGGAAGACTTGCAACCAACTTGTGACCAACTTTCAAGCGATTTTAGTCGGCGGCAAGTCAAATCAAAATCTCTGCCCATGTGAACAGCACAACCTCGCAAACTAGGGATGACTCGGTCCTGTCGGGATAATATTCAGTACGTTTAAACCCGACGGGATGAAACTTATCATGGATCACCTTTAGACACCCTATTACAATTTACATGTATTGAGAAAATATGGTAATTATTGTTGTTGTTTTATTTTTCTGTCATTTGTGTGGTAGCACTGTTAATGTCACTGGAATTTCAAATGCAAGCATTAATTGTTTGTTTGTTTGCTTAACGCCCAGCCGACCACGAAGGGCCATATCAGGGCGGTGCTGCTTTGACATATAACGTGCGCCACACACAAGACAGAAGTCGCAGCACAGGCTTCATGTCTCACCCAGTCACATTATTCTGACACCGGACCAACCAGTCCTAGCACTAACCCCATAATGCCAGACGCCAGGCGGAGCAGCCACTAGATTGCCAATTTTAAAGTCTTAGGTATGACCCGGCCGGGGTTTGAACCCACGACTTCCCG
Organism: Littorina saxatilis; assembly: GCF_037325665.1. Taxonomy (NCBI): domain Eukaryota; kingdom Metazoa; phylum Mollusca; class Gastropoda; order Littorinimorpha; family Littorinidae; genus Littorina; species Littorina saxatilis. Next base: position 16,304 of record NW_027127795.1, on the reverse strand, counting down.
ATCACGGGGCGGACGCCTTACCACTAGGCTAACCGTGCTGGTCAAGCATTAATAAATTTACAGTAACAAAACTAACATGCAACACAATCTATGTTCGCAGTCAGAAACATGCAACACAATCTATGTTCACAGTCAGAAACATGCAACACAATCTATGTTCACAGTCAGAAACATGCAACAAAGTTGTACAAATATTTATCATTTTATTGACACTCAAGGAAACTTTAGAATGTTCATTTAAAGAACTCAAACAATTGTAACTGTAGCTTAAAGAAATTAACAATAACTACAAGAAGAGCAAACGCTCGATCGAGTCACTTTCGCAGTTCTGAATATTATATGAGGCATCAGATGGACAGGAAGAAATTGCTATTCACAACACAATGAGTCACGTTCACAAAAAATTTGAGCCCGGTCACTTTTATAGTTTCCGAGAAAAGCCCAACGTTAAGTTGTGTGTTGCCGAACAGAAAAGGCTAGTTATCTCCCTTGTTTTTCTGATAACGTTCGTAAAAGGCTACAGATGTAAATACTTTGATGTAAAGAATAATCCTACAAAGTTTCAATCACATCCGATGAACTTTGTCAAAGATATAAAATGTCTAATTTTTCCTTTGACGCTGACCTGTGACCTTGAAAAAGGTCAAAGGTCAACGAAACCATCGTTAAAGTGTAGAGGTCATTGGAGGTCACGACTAAACAAAATATGAGCCCGATCGCTTTGATAGTTTCCGAGAAAAGTCCAACGTTAAGGTGGTGTCTACGGCCGGCCGGCCGGCCGGACAGACTAACACTGACCGATTACATTTGTTTTGTTTGTTTGTTTGTTTATTTGTTGCTTAACGTCCAGCCGACTACGCAGAGCCATATCAGGACGAGGAAGGGGGGGATGAAGGGGGCCACTTGTCAAGCGATTCCTGTTTACAAATGCACTAACCCATTACTTGTGTCCCAGCAGGCTTTAGTAAAACTAAATTAATACCTACTGGAAGATAACCAGTTTCCAGTATGTTAAAATAGGCTTAACCTATCTACTGCTGGACTTACATCAGAACACTAACAGATTAAACTATACATGAATCGCGAGACAAGCGGCAAGAGAAGAGATTTTTGGAAAAAATACAGGTGAATGAGCAAGAAGGCAGAAAAAAGAAAAGAATTCATGAAGAAAAAGAGAGCATGACAGGAAAGAGGAACCAAAAATCTACCTAACAGCAAACTAGAAAGCTCCTGCGGTTCCAAAAACAGAAGGGGCCTTTAATTTCATAACCGCAGTGCCCCACTGCGGGAGATAAACGAAGTGAAGAAAAATTGAGAAACAATAAGTTAATAACCCAAACGATTTTGCACAGAAATACATATATACACAAAAGCAAGCAATATTAAGACATATATATGGCGTATAAAAGACGACATATATAAAATCAATACTGTGAGGAAATCTAAACAAGATACTAAATAGTAGTTTTTGACATTCATAAAAAAGCATGCTATTCATACCTGTCAAGTCCTACGCATTCTGCGTAATTCTTACGGTTTTTCGGTGTTTTTTGGGTCCTACGTCGTATACCTCAAACCATACGCATTTTCAGCCTTTTTTTTTAATTTATTTTTTTTAAAAAAAATTTATTTATTTATTTTAAATTTTTTTTGCTGGCATGGACTGCCGTTCATTCATTTCTGAGGAGGAGCTTGCACCAGCAACACAACAGAAGTTCTGGCATGATGTGCGCCAGTTCTACGTGGCCTGTGTGAGGAAAATGTTGAATAAATTTCCATTTGGCAGTGAAACCCTGCAACACTTTTAAGTGCTGGATCACAGTCTGGGAGCTGACACACTGACTGCCTTCTTGCAGGTCAAAATTAACTCTGATGCATGCTGCCATGATTTTAAGGTGACTGGCAGCATGATTGACAAAGCAAAGATTTCTTTCTTTCTTTCTTTATTTGGTGTTTTAAACGTCGTTTTCAACCACGAAGGTTATATCGCGACAGGGGAAAGGGGGGAGATGGGATAGGGGAAAGGGGGGAGATGGGATAGAGCCACTTGTTAAGTGTTTCTTGTTCACAAAAGCACTAATCAAAAAATTGCTCCAGGGGCTTGCAACGTAGTACAATATATGACCTCACTGGGAGAATGCAAGTTTCCAGTACAAAAGACTAAACATTTCTTACATACTGCTTGACTAAAATCTTTACAAACATTGACTATATTCTATACAAGAACCACTTAACAAGGGTAAAAGGAGGAACAGAATCCGTTAGTCGCCTCTTACGACATGCGGGGTGCAGAGAAATAAGGATGTGGAAAAGAAGACTTTTGGTAAGTGAAATAAAGGTGATGGGTCCAGTCAGGTAGAAATAAGACAACAAGAAAAGAATTGGAAAACTGCAGGGAATAGTGTGTTCTTGGAAGGAAATATAGGTGAAAGGACTGGTAAGGCAGAAATAAGACAAAAGAAGAGAAGTAAAGGGGTGGGGTAGCTTGGTAAAAACACTCCCGCCGCGTGAAGGCGACCCCATGGGAGCATTTGCACAGATGAATACAACTAAGAACACAAGTGACAAGTGACAACAAAAATGAACGAACAAGAGTGCAGTGTAAATGTATTACATGTAGTGGTAAATAAAGAGCAGTTTGTGCAGAAAGGAATTTATGTGTTTTACTTTTAGTTTGCGAAAAACAATCTGATTGGTTTAGTGTGTATGCGTGAGAAGTTGAATTTGTGTGTTTAACCACATCCTGATCCACGCATTAACTATGGTTTTTGATCCCCAACTATGGTTTCTTATGCCATTTACTATGGTCAGAGGCCAAAAGTACTTGACAGGTATGTGCAATTGCAGAAAATATTCATAGAATTAAAAGGCATACAATCGCAAATGTTCTGTATCCTTGTTCGTGAATGTCTGCGAGCATGAGAACCGTCCGGTCCCTCGCTTTACTCTGTCCCTTGACTAATTACTGTCTCACAGTCACAGTCCCTTTCTTTGACTTAGTCTCTCAACCTCTCTCTGATTTGATTCGTTGATATTTGATAACTTGATTTAACATAGAATGGCTCTGTGTGCGTAATTTTAACCATTACTTAAACCAATGTTCACTTTGAGTAGCTGAGACGTGAACTGCATATACCGTAAACAACACACACTAGGGGTAACCAGCCAGGAAAATTCAGTAGCAGTCAGACTGTTGTGCTTGCGACCAAAGCCTACGGACAACTGAATATCACACGCACTGAAAAATGTGATGTCTCCTTCACAGTCTAACACACACACACATACCGTAAAATCCCTAGAATAGGCCCACCCCCCCTGTGCACAGATTTAGGGCAAAATTGGGGGGTGGGCGTTTGCTAGGGATAGACCCCTTTGCACAAAGTAAGTTTTGTGCTCAATCGTGTAATTGAGTGAATACAAACCCCGAAAGCATGTAAGTTAGGTCGTGTGAGTAGAAGTGAAGGAAAAAAGAAAGAAAAATTACTTTGAGGCAAAGAAGGCCAACCGAGAGAGAGAGAGAGAGAGAGAGAGAGAGAGAGAGAGAGAGAGAGAGAGAGAGAGAGAGAGAGAGAGAGAGAGAGAGAGAAAAGGACTGGCTCTTCTGAAAACAACCCAAGCATAGTCATTTATATAAATTTATAAAGTAAAAAGAAAATCACCAGACCTTTGCAAGGACAAACAATAACAACACAATTCCGGGAAAAAGAAACTTGATGAAATGTCGAAATGTCAACACCAATGAAGCCCTTTCTTTCTGTACAAGGAAGAAATTACACGATCGTCTTTGGAAATGAAACGTTAACTGAACTTGGATTTTGTCTTCAAAAGGCCCAATCTTTCTGAGAAAGAAAAACCCACAAACTTAGGGAAAAAAAGAGAAGAGAAACTCAAAAAAACATGAACGATGGGTGGGAGTGAGGAGAGGGGACAAAGAATAAGAAAAAAGGAAAGAAACACGAAAAGGTAAAGAAGGGGAAAAAGATGACTTTTAGAACAGGCTGCACAAATCCTAGTGAAAGTGAGCCTATAGTCTCTTTGAAAAAAGCAGGGTGGGCGTTTGCTAGGTAGTTACCCCTGTGCACAACTTTTGGCCCAAAGTGGGGGGTGGGCGTTTGCTAGATGGTGGGCTTATGCTAGGGATTTTACGGTAATATATCCTTACAAACTTGTATGTATACGTGTGCCCATACACACCTATACTGTAATAGTCATATCCTTACAAACTTGTACATTCTTGCGACTGTACATATATACCGTATTTGACGGACTACAAGACGCGACTTTTTTTCAAAAAAAATCGCATTGCGGCTTATAAAAAGATGCGGCTAAAACGTTACCTAAACTTGAATAGCATTCACCTAATGGAAGTCGCCGCGGATTTTCATTTCGCTCGATTAGCGATTACCGGTACTTTATTAGCTCTCTACTCAAGACTCGGCCCTTTTCTCTTTCTTTCGCGAATCTTCGTTTGTCAACAAGTCGTCGTGACAAGATACCGTACAGAGAAACATTGGATGTATCAGGATCTCGCGCGTGCGCGAGATTTCGTTTTTTTGTGTCTTGCGATAGTTGGAGGAGCGAGAGCCGCCATGTTGTGTTTTCGTCCGCTCGAAATGTGCGCAAAAGTTGTAAATCATCCCAAAAAAGCTTATTCCGGGCGGGACTACATGTGTGTGTTGGTTACAAATTGTGTGTGTGATATTTTTCTTCAAACTTTTTCACTTTTCTTCTTTGTTTCACTTGTTTATTCTCCGAGCCGATTTTGCCAAATACTGTAATTTTTGTTTGCCTGGTTGTTTTGATTGATTGACACGATCTGATTATTTTTTTTTCGACGGCGGCTAATATAGTGACGTGGCCTATACGTGGCTCGTCCCAATTTTTTTGTTAAAAGTCGGGGGTGCGGCTTATAAAACGGTGCGTCTTGTAATCCGTCAAATACGGTACACATATAATTATACACAAACTTGTACATATTTGTGACTATATACTCATAATATCATATCCTCACAAACTTGACCATTGGTCCGGACGTTTGTCCCATTCACTTATCCATGAAATGAATGCGAGCTTCTGGATATATGGCCAATGAAAATTCTTCAAAAGGTTTCAAACATTGAGCCCTGGTTTTTCTGAGTGTTGTTCGCTCATTGAACACTTTGGTTTTAACCAACTTCACCAATTTGTCTTTGGAGAAATGTCTTCCAGAAAAAATAGTGTGCAATTGTAAAAAGTTCAGTGCACAATCTTTACCTGGCAATTTACCCTTTGTGCCTGTCCCTTTAGCAGTAAAAAAAGACTTGAAAATAAGAGGAAACTGATTCAGTGTCAGCAGATGTCCAAACAACATAGTCTCTTTTCTTTTTCAATGAACCCTGAGCAGAAGAGGGCTGAGCACCAGTCTGACTAGAGTCCTGAGCAACAGTCTGACTAGAGTCCTGAGCAGAAGAGGGCTGAGCACTAGTCTGACTAGAGTCCTGAGCAGAAGAGTCCTGAGCACCAGTCTGACTAGAGTCCTGAGCACCAGTCTGACTAGAGTCCTGAGCACCAGTCTGACTAGAGTCCTGAGCAACAGTCTGACTAGAGTCCTGAGCACCAGTCTGACTAGAGTCCTGAGCAACAGTCTGACTAGAGTCCTGAGCAACAGTCTGACTTTCTTTCTTTATTTGGTGTTTAATGTCGTTTTCAACCACGAAGGTTATATCGCGACGAGGGAAAGGGGGAGATGGAATAGGGGAAAGGGGGGAGATGGGATAGAGCCACTTGTTAAGTGTTTCTTGTTCACAAAAGCACTAATCAAAAAATTGCTCCAGGGGCTTGCAACGTAGTACAATATATGACCTTACTGGGAGAATGCAAGTTTCCAGTACAAAGGACTAAACATTTCTTACATACTGCTTGACTAAAATCTTTACAAACATTGACTATATTCTATACAAGAACCACTTAACAAGGGTTAAAGGAGAAACAGAATCCGTTAGTCGCCTCATACGACATGCGGGGTGCAGAGAAATAAGGATGTGGAAAAGAAGACTTTTGGTAAGTGAAATAAAGGTGATGGATCCAGTCAGGTAGAAATAAGACAACAAGAAAAGAATTGGAAAACTGCAGGGAATAGTAGGGAGAGTTTCCTTGGAAGGAAATATAGGTGAAAGGACTGGTAAGGCAGAAATAAGACAAAAGAAGAGAAGAAACAGAACCGTTAGTCGCCTCTTACGACATGCTGGGTAGCATCGGGTAAATTCTTTCTGGTCCCAACCAATATGGGACTCCCCCTAACCCGCGGGGGGTACCAGTCTGACTAGAGTCCTGAGCAGAAGAGGGCTGAGCACCAGTCTGACTAGAGTCCTGAGCCCTTCTTACTGAAAAAAACCATGACACCCTCCACACATCACACGTTTTTCAACTCCCTGGTTGCGCTCACATATGAACTTGCCTTCTTTTGGCAGCGTCCGATTTGTGTCCAAAATTCCGTCTTTGCGAATAGCTGCAAAAGCACTATCCCGTTCTTGTCCACAGGGAAGTTTTAATGCAGCTTGAACTGCTTCTTTTTTTCTTTATTTGGTGTTTAATGTCGTTTTCAACCATTCAAGGTTATATCGCGACGGGGAAAGGGGGGAGATGGGATAGGGGAAAGGGGGGAGATGGGATAGAGCCACTTGTTGTTTCTTGTTCACAAAAGCACTAATCAAAAAATTGCTCCAGGGGCTTGCAACGTAGTACAATATATGACCTTACTAGGAGAATGCAAGTTTCCAGTACAAAGGACTTAACATTTCTTATTTACTGCTTGACTAAAATCTTTACAAACTTTGACTATATTCTATACAAGAAACACTTAACAAGGGTAAAAGGAGAAACAGAATCCGTTAGTCGCCTCTTACGACATGCGGGGGGCAAAGAAATAAGGATGTGGAAAAGAAGACTTTTGGTAAGTGAAATAAAGGTGATGGATCCAGTCAGGTAGAAATAAGACAACAAGAAAGGAATCGGAAATCTGCAGGGAATAGTAGGGAGAGTTTTCTTGGAAGGAAATATAGGTGAAAGGACTGGTAAGGCAGAAATAAGACAAAAGAAGAGAAGTAAAGGGGTGGGGTAGCTTAGTGGAAACACTCCCGCCGCGTGAAGGCGACCCCATGGGAGCAACTGCTTCTTCATCAGAATGTTTACGTAGTAAATGTCTTCTCAGATGGCTGTCAAAATCTCCACAGTAAACACAGATTTCCCTGAAGAAGTTCACTTCGAAGTAGAAGTTGCTCCTTTTTCACTGACTGTTGAAGTAGAAGTTGCTCCTTTTTCACTGACTGTTGAAGTAGAAGTTGCTCCTTTTTCACCGGCTGTTGAAGTAGAAGTTGCTCCTTTTTCACCGACTGTTGAAGTTGCTCCTTTTTCACCGACTGTTGAAGTGGAAGTTGCTCGATCCTTTCCCACCAACTGTTGAAGTATAAGTTGGTCCTTTTTCACCGACTGTTAAAGTAGAAGTTGCTCCTTTCCCATCGACTGTTGGAGTAGAAGTTGCTCCTTTCCCACCGACTGTTGAACAGAACACAACATTGATGTAAAAAAAAGATATAGAAGGGATCCGAGTCCCTTCGAAAGATTATGCCAATATGTATGTGCATGCTGGGTATCTGCTTTGACCAGTCTAATCGTACCGTGAAGCAGGATCTTTTTCACATGCATATATATGATGCACACGTCGAGAATAGGCACGAAGAGTCTTACATAAGTCGACCCTGGATAGACTGAAACATCATCCACCCTACTTTCGAAGGGACTCAAACCCTTAACTTAACTTTGTTTGCTCACCGCCCAGTCCACCCTTCGGTTATCTCAGGGCAGTGCTGCTTTGACATTTAATGTGCGCCACACACAAGACAGATGTCGCAGCACAGGCTTCATCTCACCCAGTCACATTATTCTGACACCGGGCTAACCAGTGGACTCAAACCCAGCCAGGCATGTACTATGTAGAGCAGCAAAATGTCGCCTAGACGACAATTTGCCGCAACAATGAACATAATTATGCTGACTTTGTCACAGAATAAGGCTGTCGGTTGAACTTTGAAGGCTGTTGGTATTTATTCATGCATAGTGTGTGTTATTCTTTTTTAAAAACCGTTATGGTTTTATTTTCAAGATGGGTGCATATAAATGAGCAACTGATTGTCTGGCTATCTGACTGACTAGAAGAAGAAGAAAACAAGCATTGTCCGAGTGTGCGGGCAATATACCACCACCTGCTGCATAGATTTTCTCCATTTATTCCCTAACATTTAAAATTAAAAAGTCAATAATGAAAATAAGAAACACATACAGACAGTTTGAGCTATCAGTAAACTGCCGTGGGATGTTTGTTTGTTTGTTTGTTCGTTCATGGGCTGAAACTCCCCCGGCTTTTTATTTACGTGTATGACCGTTTTTACCCCGCCATTTAGGCAGCCATACGCCGCTTTCGGAGGAAGCATGCTGGGTATTTTCGTGTTTCTATAACCCACCGAACTCTGACATGGATTACAGGATCTTTTTCGTGCGCACATGGTCTTGTGCTTGCGTGTACACACGGGGGTGTTCGGACACCGAGGAGAGTCTGCACACAAAGTTGACTCTGAGAAATAAATCTCTCGCCGAACGTGGGGACGAACTTACGCTGACAGCGGCCAACTGGATACAAATCCAGCGCGCTACCGACTGAGCTACATCCCCGCCCCACTGCCGTGGGATAACATAGGATAGCCAAGCCCCATCTTTGAGAAAATTGATAGCAATCACGAGCCGTCACTTACGCAAATTACGCTATTTATGCACTTGGTATTCGGTCCTGGAACTGGTACTACAAGAAATATATCACAGTCGGATATCCGATCGGATATCACTTCTATTCAGTAATCCAAAATCAATTCTGGTCAGTCCAATTGTTGACATGAGCTAAAGCAGGGCAACAATTTTCCGCTCAACACAGGCACAGTACAAACAGATTATTTATACACAAAAAAGTCATACTGTATCATGCAGGGCCGGACTAGGCTAAGAGGAGTGGGGGGGGGGGGGGGGGTTTGCCAGTGGTGGCTAGGGGGAACATCCCCTTGGCGGGGGTGAGGGGGCAAAGCCCCCTGAAGCTGATGGGTAGGTTATATTCTGAGATAGGAAAATGGTCGCTCCTTGCATGAAACGGCATAAAATAAACAATAATAAAAAATGTTTTAAATAAGTGAGGTACATGATTAGGCTGGGGGGGGGGGTTGCGCAACCCCCATAACCCCCCCCCCCCGGTAGTCTGGCCCTGCCATGCATGTGAAACCTGGCAATGTTATTTGTCTTTGAAAAAAATACCTTCATTTGAAGAGGACACCTTTCCTTTTGTAGGGGGTGGTTGTACAAGTGGCAAAATTGAGTACACGGTAGATACAGAGTCTGCGTCAGAGTTTTCCGTGTCTGGTCGGTATGAGGCATCCTGTCAAACAATTTAAATACAAACCGACATGAAAATCCCACAAATGTATTATAATTTTGGTTTCTTTCAATACTTACCCTGTGGGTATTACATATGCATTATCCTAATATGATGCCATAATTGCTAGCACGAAAAATATGATAAACATTTATGTCTAAACCAATATTTATCCTGCCAGATAAATCTATACCTAAAGGTACATCTTTTTATTGGCTTATTGGAATCCTCACGTTGGAAAATGTCTGCGACCATTTTTGTTATGTCTCAAAAGTATTTATAAGCGCTGTACGATCCAACAATCTTCCGATCGTGTACGTCGGAAGTGACCTTTAAACTTTTAAATCGAAATTCGCCTGACCGTCGGCTCGACCACAGGCAAGGCAGGCGTTAGCTTTGGGGATTGGTTTGGTATACAGAGAGAGCCTCTCTCTCAGTGCTGGGCCAGTCGCTATTATAGAATACTGATGGGCCGGTCGATGGAACGTGCTGTGCGTTGAGCTGTGATTGTCGCGGAGGGTATGAATGACACCGCTTTCATTATCTGTACGATAGCTACCCATTGCCTAAAATTTGAAATACGGGCTTAGTTATTTACTTAGAAGTGTGCATTTTTCTTGGGTTGATAGTGTGGTTGTGCACAAGCTGTTTGGTCTACTGTTGGGGGTAGAACGCCAGTTTCTAAATATGTGATGGTCTCCCCGACTGCATAGCATACAGAGTGCTCACCAATGCAGTTTCAGTGCCAGTAGGGGGTTCGCTGTTACTATACGATCATTCTGTGAACTACACAAGTTATGAACATGTGCTGTTTGGCCAAGAAGTGGCGTATTTAGTACATATGGGCGTGAATACTGGGTTTTCTTTCTAGTGCAGTAGTGGTGGAATGCTAGCTTCCTGGAGATTAAAACTTGGGTGGAATATAGTTAGGAAGGAAGGTTGGGATTCAGATCGGCTAAAAATAAACATGGCAAAAATTGCTCTGGACTGGCCCTTTAATCAACAGTTGTATATTATTGATTTCGGGGATATAACAGTTACAAAACTACATATTCAGGTTCGGATTTCAAATCCCCATTGATCTCCTCTCCGTATTCCAATGAAACAAGAAGAGCAAACGCTCGATCGAGTCACTTTCGCAGTTCTGAATATTATATGAGGCATCAGATGGACAGGAAGAAATTGCTATTCACAACACAATGAGTCACGTTCACATAAAATTTGAGCCCGGTCACTTTTATAGTTTCCGAGAAAAGCCCAACGTTAAGTTGTGTGTTGCCGAACAGAAAAGGCTAGTTATCTCCCTTGTTTTTCTGATAACGTTCGTAAAAGGCTACAGATGTAAATACTTTGATGTAAAGAATAATCCTACAAAGTTTCAATCACATCCGATGAACTTTGTCAAAGATATAAAATGTCTAATTTTTCCTTTGACGCTCGTTAAAGTGTAGAGGTCATTGGAGGTCACGACTAAACAAAATATGAGCCCGATCGCTTTGATAGTTTCCGAGAAAAGTCCAACGTTAAGGTGGTGTCTACGGCCGGCCGGCCGGACGGCCGGCCGGAGACAGACTAACACTGACCGATTACATAGAGTCACTTTTTCTCAAGTGACTCAAAAATCAAAACAAAACAATCAACCCCATACGATTCCACGCACACAGATGCACCCATTTTCACATTCCCCTCACAGCGCGGGTATTGTCTATTTTATTCTATGCACAAATAAGCGATGCTTTGAGTAAAACCAACGTTTGGATTGACCATTGCATTATCTTATCAGTGTTTATGTAGTGCCCATATCACACCATATCCCATTACGCGTAATAGGCAAGTATGTCACACACTTTCCTTCTCTGCCACTACTAAAGCAAACGTGTGCAAGATTGTTACATGCTTTGGAACATGTGCAAGAACGGATTCAAACTCGAAATCGTCCCCCCAAAAGCCCCAAAATGCACACACAACTTTTATTTCTCCTGCTGTTATCGTTTCTTCTCTTTACAAATTCTTCAACGCTGAGAATACTGAGAACGGCATCCCAGACGACAGTACTGTTCCCATACGCGAATTTAGCTGCCCTTGGAAAGTGGCTCGCTCAGGAGGCCTGTTAGTCTGTAACTGGAAGGACAGAGTTCTGAACATAGATGACAAAGACCCCGAAAAGAACAACATTTCGCGGATGCAGACACAGAAAGACGTCACGAAGAATGCGATGCTTCAAAAGATACAGACTGTGACGATGACTGTGACGTCGTTCACATATACCGAGACGTCATTCATAGTTGTTCGTTCACTTCCGTCAAAAAGTAGATCTCTCCACAATGGCTGCTCCTGTGTTTAGGTTTGTCAAGCTTGAGTACGCAAAACGTGTTTGTTCTCTCCTCTGTTGAAGCTGTGACATAAATGCTATTCCGACTTGGTCGTGTGACAGAGTTTTCTTCCACACTCGATTAGCTGATGTCTAACTCAGCCTGACGGCTTCGTTAGACAATCAACGTAATCTCGTGTGGAAGAAAACGTGTCACACGACCAAGTCTGAATAGCAGGTAATGTGATATGGGCACGACATATATATTTTAGTTTCTACACTCACACTGCTCTCAGATGCTGAATGGTTTGATTGGTCAGACTCGATAGATTCACACTCAGTAGGAAATCCTGAGAAAAAAAATCAACAAATTGTTTTAGCAGCAGCATTTCATCCACAGGGGTGCTGGTGACTAAGACCTTCCAAATCTGAAATCCACAAGATATTATTTTTTTGGCGCACCTAAATCGGAAGACTAAATAGTCAAGCATGAAAACACACAAGAAAGCTATAGGAAATTGACGCCAAAAAAAATTGATGAGCGGGGTGGGTGGGGGTGCAATCTATGATCCGATTCGTGGCCCCAGGGTGATGACGCTGTTGAAAGCGCCACATTTCAGTGGCAGTGGAGTGGAGTAACGCTTGCCGCGTCTTTCGTGGGATGTCTAGCAGACGACATCGCCAGCTATACTTTCTCGGTAATGAGAAATCGAAATCTTTAGAGTTAATTCCTGAATCGGACCTGATCAAATCGGAAATTATTTTTAAGCAAACATCCCAAATCAGAAATCCGTTTTGAATCAGACAACTAGCACCCCTGCATCCAACAGCATAGCAACAATTCCCAAGTATCATACAAATTAACACACAAGTGCACAAGACATACGGTACTTTACCCACTTTTGTTTTTTTACAACTGCCGATAACGCATGATTCTGCGTAATTGACGCACTGAAATCACGCCGAGATTTTCACTCACTGCGTCAACTGCGCAGGTTTTGACCCCTGTGAAGAAGCTTCCGTGCACAGCAGACACTATTTCCGAACGTCACCACTGAGGTGCGTTTCCGAATGCAAAGTCACAAGTATACAACGCTAGCAAAATCGCGTGACGTTCACTACTACTGTGTAGCGAAATAACTAACTTTGCAAGCCAAGTTTTCCTTGCCTTCAGTCGCTAGTTTACACACGTTAAACTTTGAGAAAAATCCTAGATAAAATATGACTCCCTAAAATTCCAAAATGACTTCCAGATTTTTGGACAGGGGGTCATCATGACTCTTTGTTTTGAATCCTACAGGGAGCTCTGATGTGGGCAAAACAGGACCCCTGTCCACTTGGTTTGACGCCAAATCAGACTCTTGGCCATATATGTTGATCGTTAAAACTATGTACAGAACATGTGGATTCATGGGCTGAGACTAGCAGTGATTCTACATCATATTTCAGATCAAAGTCAAATAGCAATGAAGGTGTGCAGCAAAATCGACTGAAAAACACCAGGTATCCACTTGGTTTCCAAACAATATGCCGAGATGACATCACTCGCCTTTCTTTGTTTGTATCGGTGGCTGCGGACCCTCGTCTTCTTCACAAGGTGATTCAGCATCAGCATCACTACCGTCTTGTTCACATTCGACTGTTTGTCCTGGTAGAGCAAAAGGAAAGAAGAAAATTTTACACATTATTTAGGATGGGAATTGGAAAAAGTGAAAAAGGCGGAAATTCACCTTTATGATCCCCCCCCCCCCCCCAAAGTGTATGTTTCTGGTAACGTGACTAAAAAATATAGGGTAGGTAGGTCGGGAATCTTTTTTTTAAAACATCTTTTCAACTTATTTTGTCAAAAAACAGGATTTTTTTTCCTTCGAAAAACCATTTTTTTCTTGTTTTGTTTTAAATGCAAACAAAGTCGAGTCGGCAGGGAAAATAGGTAGGGTCAGGTGACCAGAAACATACAACTTTTTTTTTGGGGGGGGGGGGGGGGGGGGGCTTATGGGTGATTTGCGGGTCAATTCCCATCCCTGATATTTCTGAACATCCCTCTGTTCTGTCCTTATGGTGCGCCAAATTGCTGACCACAAATTTCATAACCCATATTAGACTGAAAATCTGAGGCCTGATCTAGGAACGCTGAAGAAGAAGAAGAAGCTATAACCAGGGGTGTGGTTTGGTGTCAGATATCGGTCCTAGACCGGAATTTTTCCTAATTGTCCGAAAAATTGTAATCCAGTCAAATGTCCGTCCATTTACATGATAAGCCGGTCCATGACCGCTCAGTTTGCTATAAAATCGGTCAGACCTAAAACCGTTTATTAAACAAGATGGCAAATAAACTTACAAGCTAACATATATATATATAGAAAACGATCACTCGTATTCGTCCTCATGGTCCAATTGAGATTATGTAAACATGGCCTCCATTGAATCCCTGATTAAAAAAAGAAACATCAAAGAACTCTGGAATGTTTTGGGAGTAGGGGTAGGGTTTTGGTAGATGAACAGGGAAGTGAGCAATACGAGGCCACCGATCTGTTGGCGTCAGCATCGCAACCATCGGTATCGGGTTTGGGAGAAGAATCAACCCAAAAAACAAGCGAAAGAGGTTCTTCAGTTGGAACACAGCATCAGTCTGTCTTAGTTTGCCTCAGTTATCAATGCAACAGCTCAACCTACAGTCCCAGGAAGTAGGACAACCTTCAATTAACATTTTGTTTTCTCCAAAACAATTATGTAGTGTTACCATATTGGTTTGTTCTTATTTTTATTGTCAGTTCATTACTAGTCAGAAGCTGATTGAAGGTTAGCTGTGTTTGTGTGCTTTCTCATTTGATAAGAGAGAGAAAGAGAGAGTTTTTGTAACATTAAATGTCCGTAAAATATATGGAAACGGTCAAATGACCGGAAAAAGTTTTGTTGATCAGGACGATTTGTCCGACCATCAAATTTTCTAGCTACACCTCCGTATAACTCTACTTAACTGCACCAAAATCCACTGCACTGAAAAACGCCAGGTTTCATGTTTTAAAGAGGCGACTCCTGGTATAAAAGGAGCCAAGCTCCGCCTTGTTCAGTATGTTTGGGGAGAATGAGCTCGTCACTTCAGAAAGAAAAATCAAAAATTATGCCAGAAAGCAGTAGTTTTTCGACACGAAATGTGTTCGAGTTTTATATAAAGTAGTGACGAACACAATAGCACACAAACTTGGATAGAACACAAGGCACATGCATGCAAATGGGGGGGGGGGGGTGGGGGGGAGAGAGAGAGAGAGAGAAAGAGAGAGAGAGAGAGATAGAGAGAGAGAGAGAGAGAGAGAGAGAGAGAGAGAGAGAGAGAGAGAGAGAGAGAGCGAGAGAGAGAGAGAGAGAAAGCACGAACGAATGGCACACACTGTGTGAGAATAAAACACAGAAAGGGGGGGGGGGGGGGGGGTGGTTGGAGAAACCCCGAGTAACAAGAAAAATTCCGAAGCAGCTTGTACCCTCTTATCTTCGAACAAACTCAGCTATACCAAACGGTCAGTGTGCGGTGTAACTGGAATGTTTCTAGTTCAGATACGTCAGCTCCTACACATCTCATAACAAACACCGCTCTTCGATTTACGGTGTTGACAACAGAATTGCCAACAGGAACCTGGGGGGAAGAAGAGAAAGTTTGCTGCCTATCACAGTGTTGATTGACACAATGGAAAGCAAAGGTGCTTGCTAGACCCTTTCTACTTTATACAGTTGCACAGCATGAAAGCAAAAGCTATACACACTAAATTTGCTGAAATGTTGTCACCTAGAATTTTGATGTCAACTATTCTGTTCCCTGCTGGAGATTCCACAGTCAAATTTGCATCATCAGTTTCCTCACTCTCTTCCCACTCACTGTCTGATTTATCTTCTTCCTCATTACCAGACTCCTCACTACTACAATCAAAGATCAGTTTGTACAAGGCAGGGTTCTCTAGTTTTTGTTCCGATCGAGTGGTACAATATCTGCTGATTCACTTGTAGTTGTACCAAAACTTGAACTTTCAGCACTTACAGTTTCGTCACTCGATGCTATACTTTCGCTGTTTTGATTCGTCTGCTTCTTCATGTGCTTATTTCCACAAAATTTGCGTTTCTTGGGCTTTGAAGGCCCATACTTTTTATCCCCGGGCATAGTCTTTACCAAAACAAACTGCAATACCCTAAAATACACTCAACACACCTACACACAATGTATCTTGAAAGTAAAATGAACACAGCATGCGCGACACAGTAAACGGTCTAGTCGGCCATTTTGAATGGCAGATAGGGAGGTGCCCATTGTTTCAGGTTTTCAAGGGAGTAATCCTTGTTATTAGGTACAGAAGGAGAGTGACTGAATGTTATTTTTTACTGTTTTGGGTCGCCATTTTGGGTGTTGTCAGCACCACACCCACCCAACTAAAAGGCTATTATCTCAAACAATGATTTGTTTATGCAAAATACAATTGCAGCACATGAAAGATGAATAATGTCTGAATAAAATGAGCCATAACAAAGGTATCCCAGCAAACAATTTTACGT
>NW_027127794.1:0-19974 GCF_037325665.1 Littorina saxatilis | reverse complement strand
AATTCAATTCAATTCTCTGTCTCTGTCTCTCTCTCTTCTTGATCAATACTAAAAAAAATATTAAAAAACATTCACATAGACCTTTTTGTTGTTGTTGTTTTAGTCTGGATGTTTGGAACTGTGAACTTGCTACTAAACTTCAATTGCGTTTTTATAAAATTGTTTTCAAACTAAAAAAATCAACTCCAAATGCTATGATATTTGGTGAACTTGGAAGATATCCACTAGATGCTACTATGAAATGTAGAATGCTTTGCTATTGGTATAAACTGATTAGTCCTATTCATAAAAATA
This sequence comes from Littorina saxatilis, assembly GCF_037325665.1. Taxonomy (NCBI): domain Eukaryota; kingdom Metazoa; phylum Mollusca; class Gastropoda; order Littorinimorpha; family Littorinidae; genus Littorina; species Littorina saxatilis. Next base: position 19,680 of record NW_027127794.1, on the reverse strand, counting down.
AATTTTCAAGTATTGTGTATTGCTTTACTTATAAATTGTATATCAACAAGATGATTGAATCTAATTATTTATGTTTTATTGAAAAAACTTTAAATGAAATTGGTCTCTCTGGCCTTTGGACTTTTCAAGAAAATGTTCAATACTCAAGCGCATGGTTTAAAAGGAAAGTAAAAAGAAGCTTTTATGACCAGTATATTCATAAATGGTTTACAGAAATTGGAACAAAAAATATGTTTTGGAATTATCGAATGTTTAAAGATATTTTTGCATGTGAAAACCTTGTCACACACCTGCCATATCAGCAATGTGTTTCAATGATGAAGTTTAGAACATTAAACAACAATTTGCCTGTACAGAAAGAACGTTATCTTAACATCCCGAGGTCAGAAAGAACTTGCACCAAATGTGTATCACAAGACATAGGTGATGAATTCCATTATTTATTTGTCTGTGATTTTTTCAAAGAAGAAAGAGCTGAGTTGTTACCACCTTATTATTGGAAAAAACCTAATGCACTTAAATTTAAAAAGTTGTTTGCTACTAAGAAAAAGAAATTGCTAAAGAATATTTTGGACTTTATTAATATAATTTGTAACAGTTTTTCATAGCTTTTTTTTAATTTTTAATTTTTAATTTTTTTATTTATTATATTAGCATATATCATGATTGTATTGATTGTATGTATTGTTCAAAATGCCCCCATGGGTTATGGACTAATAAAACTTGAACTTGAACTTGGAACGCTAGCAGTCGAGTTGATTTGATAAATAAACCATATACAAGCAGAAATGAAACTAGAGCCAGTGTATCAAGGATATAACCAACACACACACACACAATCTTACCTCTGAGTAAACGATCAGATGTTCAGGTTGGTTGGTTTGTTGGCTGGTTGGTTGGTTTTGGCCGGTTGGTTGGTTGGTTGGCTAGTTGGTTGGTTAGTTGGCTGGTTGATTGGCTGGTTGGCTGGTTTGTTGGCTGGCTGGTTGGTTGGTTTGTTGGCTGGTTGGTTGGTTTGTTGGCCGGTTGGTTGGTTTGTTGGCTGGTTGGTTGGTTTGTTGGCTGGTTGGCTGGTTTGTTGGCTGGTTGGCTGGTTTGTTGGCTGGTTTGCTGGTTTGTTGGCTGGTTGGATGGTTTGTTGGCTGGTTGGCTGGTTTGTTGGTTGGTTTGTTGGCTGGTTGGTGTTCACAGTTATGCAGGGACACGCAGAATATTGTATTACTCTCTGGCTTCTGAATGTGCCGGGGAGGGACTGGTTTGGTAATTCCACGGATACTCGAGTAAGCAGAAGAACACCAAGTCAAATCATGTAGAATAACACCAAGTCAAATCATGTAGAATAACACCAAGTCAAATCAGACAGAGGAACGCCAAGTTATATCATGCAGAAGAACAGCAAGTCATATCATGCAGAACGCCAAGTTATATCATGCAGAAGAACAGCAAGTCATATCATGCAGAACGCCAAGTTATATCATGCAGAAGAACGCCAAGTTATATCATGCAGAAGAACAGCAAGTCATATCATGCAGAACGCCAAGTTATATCATGCAGAAGAACAGCAAGTCATATCATGCAGAACGCCAAGTTATATCATGCAGAAGAACGCCAAGTTCTATCATGCAGAAGAATACAGAGTCAAATCAGGCAGAAGAACACCGAGTTATATCATGCAGAAGAACACAGTCAAAAACAATGTCAGTTTTGGTCATCAGTGTAGAAGTAAGTAACCTGAAGCCTCAAGTAAATTTGGCGAATTATGCTTCACGGATCTTCGGAACTGATTTGTTGGCAAAAAGACTTTGTCGACTTTGGGCTGAACTAGTAAAGACCACCAGTAAGAAATGTTCAGAACTGTATTCCTGCACAAGTCAATAGTGACGACGCCCTGAGAAACCCAGACTTTTAATTATAACTGACATTCAAACACCACGCAGTGATAAATTGACACAGTGACACACATCCATCACACTCTTGTCACGCCCCTCCAGTCAGTCACGTGATATTGTCGACGCGCTCATAGAGATTCGCTATGAGTATGAACTCTGGGACGGGACAGGTTCGAGTCATAATGCGCTGTCAGCATATGATAACGGGTTGTTCAAAAGTGCATAACTGGAGATGGTCTACGTGACTGCAGCAAAAATAACGTTAAAAAAAACTGAGCCGGCGGTAGGAAGACCGTGCATATATTATCCATCTTTTCGTGCAAAGCGGCGGGGTAAGCGACGGTCGAACTGACCTAATTCACACGACACAGTCTGCCAACGGGCCTTTCACTGAGTCAGGTTGCACAGTGAGCTTTGCCGTGTGGTTTGCATTTCACAAAATAGGTATTCCTAAATATTCCATTTTCGAAAGATATCCGCATAGGTCAGTGGTATAGCGCTGCGCTGTGGTTCCTGAAGTCGCTGGTTTGAGCCCCGCCAATGCTATCATTTTTTTATGATTCATGCGCACTTTTCCTGTTCAGTTTATAAAATATGTTTCTTCTTTTTTTTTTTTCTTTTTTTTTTGGGGGGGGGGGGGGGAGGGGGGGAGCAAATTTTGTGTGTGCTCATTAATAGAAATAAATCTCAATTCAAGACTCAAATATTATAACATTTTTATGTCCTTATAAAAAAAGAATAAATGCCTTGTAATGCTGAGCGGTTTAAAAAAAAATATAATTCACATTAGTTCTAAATGGCACTAAAAACATCAAGACTTTTTGAGAAATCACTCACTGAAACGAACGCAGCACGCGCGCATGCTTACACACACACACACACACACACACACACACTCACTCACACACACACACACACACACACACACACACACACACACACACACACACACACACAAACTCTCATCAGCCACCACTCGGTTTCCAGTCAAATCTTTGCAGATGACACACAACTCCGGGGCTCTTGCCCCCCGGATCGGCTCGATTCCACCATCCGCCGCGTGCAGGACTGTGTCGACGACGTCAAGCGCTGGACGACCTGCAACAAACTAAAACTAAATGATGACAAAACCGAAGTCCTCCTCATCCACCCTAAAAACAAGCCTCTCCCTCCTTCTGTTCCTTCTTCTATCTATGTAGGCAACTCTGACATCAAACTCTCATCCTCTGCTAAAAACCTTGGAGTGACCTTCACAGACACCCTCTCCATGGACAAGCACACCACGAACATGTGTAGATCTGCATACACTGAGATCAGAAAAATCAGCAGCATTAGACATCTTCTTTCCTTTGACGCCACCAAAACTCTTGTCTGCTCTCTCATTCTCTCCAAATTTGACTACTGCAACTCTCTACTCACAGGCATTCCCCAGCACCTCACAGACAAACTTCAGAAAGTCCAAAACACAGCAGCTAGACTCATCTTCAGGGCAAAGAAACACGACCACATACAACCACTTATGCAACAACTCCATTGGCTTCCTATATCTTCCCGCATCATACACAACACCGCCAACATCTGCTTCAACTATTTCACTGATCCTCACTTTCCTGTCTATCTTTCTGAATTCTTGCATCCTTACACTCCATCCAGACAGCTTCGCTCATCCACTGACAGCAGAATACTTTCCATCCCACGCACCAAAACCAAAACCACTGGCGACCGTTCTGACTAAATGTTTTAACATAGAGGTTGAATCGAGACGAGGGTCGTGGTGTATGTGTGTGTGTGTGTATGTGTGTGTATATGCGTGTGTGCGTGTGTGTGTTTGTGCGTGCGTGTGTGTGTGTGTGTGTGTGTGTGTGTGGGTGTGTCTGTGCGTGTGTGTGTGTAGAGCGATTCAGACCAAACTACTGGACCGATCTTTATGACATTTTACATGAGAGTTCCTGGGAATGATATCCCCGGACGTTTTTTCTTTTTTTTCGATAAATACTTTTGATGACGTCATATCCGGCTTTTTGTAAAAGTTGAGGCGGCACTGTCACACCGTCATTTTTCAATCAAATTGATTGAAACTTTGGCCAAGCAATCTTCGACAAAGGCCGGACTTTGGTATTGCATTTCAGCTTGGTGGCTTAAACATTAATTAATGACTTTGGTCATTAAAAATCTGAAAATTGTAGAATTGTTTTTTTTTATAAAACGATCCAAATTTACGTTAATCTTTTTTTTTTTTTTTTAAGAGCAACTTTATTTTCATTTAATAAAAAAGTATGTTATAATTGAATATTGTCTTTGAACCATCTAAACCTTCCTAATAATCATCAAATCTGGTTTAATCATTAGTTGATTTGTTGTTGTTTGTTTTGTTTCTCTTTGGTAGCTGGGAACCTGTTGGCATGTCTGAAAGGCACACTCTGTGTCGTGCAAAGAGTTCGGCTCACCATATCAGATTTGGTCAGACTTTTGCGTGTGATAAGGGTCAGTTAGGGTTAACCCTAACCCTAACTCTAACACTCATCTTTTTTTGAGGATGAAAGTCGCTTGTTCATTTCAATGCTTGTTTTTCTCTCAGGTGCCAGGAGATTGGGTCCGTACAACCCTCGCTTACTCTATTACACATGTTGTATGCATTTAGAGCGCTTACTTCCTTTTGATCTCTAAAACATGTACAGCGCTCTGCCTCATTTCGATTAAGATTCTCATTGAAACAGAATAGTGCTTTATAAAGCTGAGGAACGCTCTAATTCCATGTAAAACGCTGGACAGCTGAATGGTGGTCAACAACGATGCTTCCACGACACCAAATATGCCTTTACACTTTTTTTATTTTTCTGTTTTTCTTTCTACGTTCATGGGTTTTTTGTGGGGTTTTTCCAAACAATTTTATTCAAATAGATAACAACAATTAACAATATCTCATACAATGAATTAAATGCAACTTATTGAGTACAACAAGCTAACTTTTTTTTTAACGTTTTGTTCTTCGAACATTCACACAAAAATGCTTCTTACCTGCAACTGCCTATTAAAAATACTTTCCAACGGTAAAAACGAATTTGTTTTTTTATATATACTAACGCACATCTTACGGATTAAGATAATGTGGTTCAATTTATACATAGTTGCCTTTTTCACCATTACAAAATGCATACCAAATAAAACATCACTAACTTTCAAAACAATCTTAATTTCTAAAGTACGAAAAATAAATTCTTCAATAAACTTCCAGAATGTGTATACAACCGGGCATTCAAAAAAGAAGTGCTCAATGAAATCAGTTACATCACAACAGTAATTACATTTATTAGTTTCCGTTACTTTCATTTTACACAGGAGAATGTTGGTCGGATAAATGTTGTGCATAATTTTCCAATGTAAAACTCTTAATCTAGTCTCTTGTGTTGACCTATAGGCAACTATCCAAGATCGTTCATCAATTTCTACATTAAACTTTCTCTTCCAAAATCCTCCGGAACATGGCACATCTGTTTTCATATTAATAATCTCTTTCCTATATTCTCTGGCACTTAACACATTTTTGCCGTTAAACAGTGGTAAGGTAATACAAACATCATCAGTCATATTTACAACATGTTTTCTCATAAATAATGACACAGCAGCTTTTACAACATTATATTCAAAAATTCGGTTTGGCGAACATCCAATCAAATCACATATATCTTGATATGATAATATGTCTCCCGAACGTACAATATCAGTTAATACCAATACACCTCGTTGTATCCAACTTTCAAAAAATAAAACTGTGCCACTATACGTTATGCATGCATTATTCCATAATAAAGTCGGCCCGACTGTCCCACGATCGTAGTGGTTATTATCCACTATTTTAATACTGCTTTCCAAATGTGTGATTTCACTAGGTCTAACCCTTTAAATCTTGCACTGTTTACATTCGATAAGAAACATTCGAAATGCTTTCCAAAACGCAAATACATCATCTTTGGAGTGAAACTCCAATTATCATTTTCATTTGATGTAGTCAGTTGTGAAACCCATTGCAATGAAAAAAGAAATTTGCATTTGCCTAATATCGATCATTTTTAAACCACCTTTTTCAATTTCAAAACATAAAACGCTTCTTTTCACCTTTTCAAAGGCCTTCCGATTACAATCTCTTTTTCGCCACACAAATCTAAACAATAAGGTATTGACTTAATTCAAAACACACTCAGGTAATACAAACGCTTGCATAATATACACAAATTGTGAAATTAAAAACGTTTTCACAATACATATTTTCCCTACAATGCTCAAATTTCGCTTCTCCCATGCACAAATCAATCGCTTAATATTCCTTATTCTTCCAGTCCAGTTATCTTCTACCAAAGAAACACTCTTATCATTACAAAAATATACACCCAAAATCGTCAACTTTTTCTTCCAAACAAAATTATAAAATGTTTCATCACAAATGTTTTCTACTACCCAACCACATCGCCTCAGACTTTCTCTTATGTATCCTTAAGCCTGAAAAGCTAGAAAAGTCATTCATTATTTCAAGTGCATAATACATATCAATCTCATCCTTTAAAAAAAGGTGATATCGTCTGCATACAGTGCAATTTTAATAACGGTTGCAATATCAACATTATTCCATAACGAAATTCCTTTAATACGTCTACACTGTCTTATTTTTGATGCCAACAATTCGTTCATTTTATTCTTCATCATTTTCTGATTCCAAAAACATATAAATATGTTATATTCGAATTAAAAACAAGCTCTGAAAATTAAAAATATAAAAATTATGATCAAAATAAAATTTTCGAAATCAATTTAAAAACACTTTCATCTTATTCCTTGTCGGTTCCTGATTCCAAAAACATATAGATATGATATGTTTGGATTAAAAACACGCTCAGAAAGTTAAAACGAAGAGAGGTACAGAAAAGCGTGCTATCCTTCTCAGCGCAACTACTACCCCGCTCTTCTTGTCAATTTCACTGCCTTTGCCACGAGCGGTGGACTGACGATGCTACGAGTATACGGTCTTGCTGAAAAATTGCATTGCGTTCAGTTTCATTCTGTGAGTTCGACAGCTACTTGACTAAATGTTGTATTTTCGCTTTACGCGACTTGTTGCTTCTCTTCTTGTTTTTCTCCTTCTTTTTACACACACACACACACACACACACCCACCCACACACACACACACACACACACCCACCCACACACACACACACACACACACACACACCCACACACACACACACACACACATACACACACACACACCCACATACACACCCACATACACACACACGCACACACACACACACACACACATACACACACACACACACACACACACACACACACACACACAAGGCCACCACCATCGTCCCAAATCCTAGTTAATGTTATAACATTTTGTCAAAACTTGACCCAATGTAACTATACGAGGGGAAAAACACCACACACAATGCGGATAGTATAATATTATTTTAAGATGCAAGAATGTAAGCGCAGTGCTTTAAAGATGTCCATATGTGAACGTGTAAGTGGGCGTAGTCGAATGTCCATGTGGGAGTGGAGCATATAAGAATGCCCATGTGTGAATGTGTATTAAGTGGAGCGAATAAGAATGTGTAAGTGGAGCGTGGTGGAATGTCCATGTGTGAATGGGTAAGTTGAGCGTATAAGAATGTCTGAATGCGTAAGAACAATGCAAGGAATGTCCAGAGAGGTATGTGGAAGGTGTTTCTATAACCTGCCCTGTTATATAGTGCTATATGTTTTATGTAAAATCAATGTCTTGTTTGTACTATTGTTATGTACCACGCCTGAATTTCTCTATGAGATAATAAAGTATTCTTATTCTTATTCTTATTAAATGGGTAGTGTGCCTGTGTCACAAAGCAACGCGGACCTTCGGATAGAGAGTTATTGCCCGGCATATCACTCGACTAGAACCAAGACAGGGGGGAGGAGGGGGAGGAGGGAGAAAAAGGGAGGGGGGAGGAAGAGGACAAGGAGGAACAAAACACATTCCCAAAGACATTAATGGCTTTTGAATTTAGATTTATAGGACCTGTGTCTACTCTGCGAACTCCTCGAAACAGTCATGTCTGTTTGACACTTCTGATATTGTACACGTGTGATATAGTAGAGTGCTGCATGGCCCCGACACTTGTGATATAGTAGAGTGCTTCATGGCCCCGACACTTGTGATATAGTAGAGTGCTTCATGGCCCCGACACTTGTGATATAGTAGAGTGCGTATTGTCTTCATGGCCCCGACACTGTTTTGACAGCCATGGACCTTCACCCTGACAACTCAGTATGAGTCGATCGGTACCCGGATGTACATTACTTCGAGAAACACTGGTGTGCACGAGTCAGCCCCCGTGTCTGATTGGTTGAATTGGGGTTTGCAGACGGGATTTCAACCAATCCGAGCACGCAGCTGGCACCCACTGAGTTGGTAATACTCTCGTGCACATTCTCCCAGGATCTGGGTGCAGACATCGTGTGGTACTGATTAAAGACACTCTCTTTACCGTGAAAATCATCTGGTACATCCCTTTTCATCTACCATGTTTTTATCCTGGGATAAACAGCATCATTGCACTTTGACACTCACCAACAATCGAGTCTTGCTACTTCCGATGCAGAACGCAGTATTTTTCTGAATTAATATCCCTGGTTTATATAGCTATGACATTGTGTTACGAATCATGTCAAGAAAGGCATTCCACTCATTACAGAACGCAGCATTATGTTGATCTAATATCCCTGGTCTATATAGTTACGAATAACGAATCATGTCAAGAAAGGCATTCCACTCATTACAGAACGCAGCATTTTGCTGATCTAATATCCCTGGTCTATATAGTTACAAATAACGAATCATGTCAATAAAGACATTCCACTCATTACAGAACGCAGCATTTTGCTGATCTAATATCCCTGGTCTATATAGTTACGAATAACGAATCATGTCAATAAAGACATTCCACTCATTACAGAACGCAGCATTTTGCTGATCTAATATCCCTGGTCTATATAGTTACGAATAACGAATCATGTCAATAAAGACATTCCACTCATTACAGAACGCAGCATTTTGCTGATCTAATATCCCTGGTCTATATAGTTACGAATAACGAATCATGTCAATAAAGACAGGCTGCGGATGTTGGGGTTGAATCCCGGGGGAAAGATGCTTCTTTCCTGAATGCGATATACAAGATGGTTGACACAGGAAGGAAGATATTCTTAAAGGCTCAAAATTTCCCCTGTAACCGATTCGGCTCTCATATAGGGCTAGACTTTTACATGGGATAAGGCCAAATATTTGATTTATTTGGCCTATTTTGATGTGGACAGGCATTTTTTACTTGAGTCTGTTGCACGGAAAAGTCCCCTTTGCTGTGATCTGCCGTTGTTTTTAACAAACCCGAGTCTCAAGAAAACCTAGGCAGAACACAGTAAGTCCACTAATTTGCTCATCGTTTTTTCATTGAACCAAATTTATGAGAGAAACTAGAGCAAAACATGCAGAATGCATGCAGACGCTTACTTCCAGTAAAACTTTAATCGAGAATGTCTTTGCTTTAAATATATAGATCAGAACAAAAATACACGTTTTTCTCAAAACGTGTTTTACATTCAGTCAAGTTGTGACTAAATGTTTTAAAATAGGGGGGAATCAAGACGAGGGTCGTGGTGTATGTGTGTATGTGTGTGTGTGTGCGTGTGTGTGTGTGTGTGTGTGTGTGTGTGTGTGTGTGTGTGTGTGTGTGTGTGTGTGTGTGTGTGTGTGTGTGTGTGTGTGTGTGTGTGTGTGTGTGTGTAGTAGAGCGATTCAGAGTAAACTACTGGACCGATCTTTATGAAATTTTACATGAGAGTTCCTGGGTATGAAATCCCCAGACCTTTTTTTCATGTTTTTGATAAATGTCTTTAATGACGTCATATCCGTTTTTTGTAAAGGTTGAGGCGGCACTGTCACACCCTCATTTTCAATCAAATTGATCGAAATTTTGGCCAAGCAATCTTTGACAAAGGCCGGACTTTGGTATTGCATTTCAACTTGGAGGCTTAAAAATTAATTAATGACTTTGGTCATTAAAAATCAGAAAATTGTAATTAACATTATTTTTATATAAAAGGATCCAAAACTACGTTCATCTTATTCTTCATTATTTTCTGATTCCAAAAACATATACATTTGTTATATTCGGATTAAAAACAAGCTCTGAAAAGTAAAAATATAAAAATTATGATCAAAAGTAAATTTCCGAAATCGAGTTAAAAACAATTTCATCTTATTCCTTGGTTCCTGGTTCCAAACACATATAGATATGATATGTTTGGATTAAAAACACGCTCAGAAAGTTCAAACGAAGAGAGGTGCAGTAAAGCGTGCTACGCAGCACAGCGAAACCACTACCGCAATTAACAGGCTTGTCAGTTTCACTGCGTTTTGCACGAGCGGCGGACAACGGTCAATGTTAGAAAATGCAGTGCGTTTAGTTTCATTCTGTGAGTTCCACAGCTTGACTAAATGTAGTATTTTCGCTTTACGCGACTTGTTTTTCTTGTTCAGCAAGATATAACGTAACAAAGCAGACACATGTTTGGTTGTCTTTATAGAACCTTTTCTTGAACATATATGGGGGGTAAAGACACTGGTGATTTGTAAGTCTTCAAACCGGTGTCTTGTGCTTTGCTTGTCCCCCAAGCTGTTTTGCAACTTGGAGGGTCTGACAGTGAATGATTTAGGTCAGTCCCTTGCATGGTTTGACATGCATGAGCAAAACGGTAAATGACAGGGTTTTTTTCAGTTTCTTTCTTCTTTTTTTTTACTTTTTCGTCCGGTAGACACTCGTTTTCATATGGTGAGATTTTGGTTGTATGTGTCATTGTGTATTATTTGTTAAGAGAGAGAGAGAGAGAGAGAGAGAGAGAGAGAGAGAGAGAGAGAGAGAGAGAGAGAGAGAGAGAGATAGCGAGAGAGAGAGAGAGATGTGTGGAGAAGGTTAGGTGTGTGTGTAGGAGGGGGAGGGGTGAGAGAAAGCGAAACACTGACGAGCTGTATGACGGCTTACCATGTTTCTGTTTGTACAAAAGTGCATGTTTCCGTTCGTACGAAAAGCGTTTCCGTTCATACACATTCGCTTGATCAGAGTGAAATAGGCCCCCACTACAAGTTCTGTGTATTCCAATCGTCTTCAAATAGCAAAAAGTACCAATTCGTGTGATATTGGACCAATGTGAACCATGCGGATGAACGGAAACATCCGGTGTATGAACGGAATCAGTTGACACACAAAGTATTTATCGCGTGTTATCTTGTCAACAATGGGAGAATGGATTTGGGGTCGTCACTCGTACCCATATACAGCAACGTGTTTTGATATAGTGCCCTATAAGATTGTCTTTGTGCGTCGTACCCATATACAGCAACGTGTTTTGATATAGCCCTATAAGATTGTCTTTGTGCGTGTAAGTGGGCAGGCGTTGCGCCGTGCGTATGCGTTAATGTCGGCAGGCGTTATCTTTCTATAATTGTAACGGATACGACGTTGCGCTGCGAACTCGGCGATCACGGGTTCAACATCCAGATCCGGGCGGAGTTTTGTGTTTCAATACATGTTTATACTTGTTACTCCTGTTTTCGTTTTCTTAAATAATGTTGTTTTGAGTGCCAGTGTCAGTGTGCAGGTTTCAGGTTGTGCCTAAGAGGAATATATTTTCACTCTTCAGCTTCAGGTGTCTGGGAATGGGTCAAAGGTTGTCTGAGTGGCATATTCTTTTCCCATCCCACATATTTCCTGGTATAAACACAGTACTAGTAGATTGTATTATGAGAGTGCGGATATTGGCCATTTTAACTCTATTTATTAATTAATGTATTTTCCCTGGGTACTACTAGGCCTACCTAGGTGGCGGGGGTACTTTTTGTGCTGATTTTTGAACAGATATTTACGAGCACAGAACGATACGATTATGACACATGCTATATGGATATGAATAAAAACTAATGTGACGTAATTCTAAGAATGTTTGATTTTGTCTGCCCCTACCTCACAAAACAAGTACTTAATAACTTTGTAATAAACACTCTCAGGACAATACTATAAGATGTTTGATGGCTTGTTGACAGACCAGCTTTTTTGTCGGTCCGAGGGGGAGCATATCGTCTTTTGTTTCATATTTATTGACCGACAAAAAAGCTGGTCTAAAAACAAACCACCAAAGATCGTTTTTGTCATCATTTTGGTAGTGAGAAAATAAGTGCCAAATCAACACAGGGAGCCCTGCTTTGAGTTCCGTTTTGATGATACATGTTTTGGGGCTCCAGCACGTTGTTGCAATCAAAGCTGGCGTGTGGAAGCAACTTTCTGTGTTTTGAGTTCATGAAATGTTGGGATGAATATGTCAGGTTTGAGGATGCACAGTTCTCTAGGTCCCTCTCAGTACCCCCCCCCCCCCCCCTCCTCCCACCCTCGGTTGTCAGTTGAAAACAGTGTTAAGCTTAGTGGTCGAATGTGGAAGCTACGTTGGGTCAAAGGTCACAGAAGATTTGCATCGTGCAGCAAGGCACGTTGGGTCAAAGGTCACTGAAGATTTGCGTCGTGCAGCGAAGGAAAGAATCGCGATCTTGTTTCCGACTCATTGTCTCTTTGTTTTTCATTAGACCTGTCATTCTGCTTGCTCGGCTATGTTAGATGTTTGCATATCTTGTTGCTATGTTCTTTGCTTTTATTATTGTTTCTTGTTTGCGCTTCATTTATTGATACAACGTCTTGTGCACGGGTCACAATGTGTGTGTCAGGGGTTTGACTTGACGTTCGTGTCAAGTTTCTCCGAACGTCTGTCAGACTGTGTATTGAAACACAGATACACGCACTCCATGACTTTGTAAGTAGACGGAACATATCGCTAGGTTTCATTTATTTGTGATGAATTTATGACCTTTCATGAAATAGTTTTGTTTTGTGTTTATTTTTGCCAGTTTGCCAGTTCGTTTTTGGAACTTTTCAAAAACAGTGTCGTCTGTCCAGGTCTGGCGAAACGCCAATGAAAAGCGCCGAAGAATCCCCGAGCGTTTCTATTGGGTTTGCTTTTGATTATCCATGTATAAGCTGCTTCCTGTAACTATGGTAACCGGGATTTATTGCATGGGGAACATGAGATTTATTTCCCAGGTGGCTGTGAATGAAAACTCGTGAAAATGATGACAACAATTATCATTCAAGACAGAAGAAACAAACACTCTACCTCTTCTTCTTCTTCTTCGTTCATGGGCTTAGACTCCCACGTTCACTCATGTTTTTTTTAGCACGAGTGGATTTGTACGTGTATGACCGTTTTTACCCCGCCATTCAGGCAGCATACGCCGATTTCGGGGGAGGCATGCTTGGTATTTTTGTGTTTATATAACCCACCGAACTCTGACATGGATTGCAGGATCTTTTCCGTGCGCACTTGGTCTTGTGCTTGCGTGTACACACGAAGGGGGTTAAGTCACTAAGCAGGTCTGCCCATAAGTTGACCTGGGAGATCGGAAAAATCTCCACACTTAACTCACCAGGCGGCCGCGGCCGGGATTCGAACCCTCGACCTTCCGATTAAGAGGCCGACGTCTTACCACCCCGCCACAGCGCCCGTCTACCTGTTGAACAAAGAGCTTCCAGCAGAGCTAGGCCTGCCTTGGACCTAGTGAACTTTCTGGACCGTTTGTGTGGAGTGTTGCATTGTGTTGCAACCGAAGAATGTGTGTGTGTGGGGGGGGGGTGCAAATTACACCCTTTCTTTGCAATAAGGTGCACACGTCACGTCAGACTTGACAAAACAAGACGTGACACAGGACGCACTGAGGTGTCTTGTACAAGGGCTGTTCTTCCTGTTGGTAATTAACATCACTATTCGTTGAAAAATATGTTTGTGTTTTTTAAATGTCTTCACATTTTTTATTGAGGCAGATGTCTTTTTACAAGGCATCAGACAATGTGCAGAACTTACTTACTTACTCACTGCCTTTCACGCCTGGTGGCGTGTAGGGCAGTGACAAAGGAAAATGTGCAGAACATAAGGGTATCGATACGTATAATGGATAAGACGGAGAATAACATTTTCAGTACAAAAGACAAGCAGTTATGACAGATACTGCTCAACAAGAGTGTACTATGATACCCTGTAAAAGCAAACTGTTGTCATCATTCATGTATGCACAGTATAGTGAATTTATGTATCAACGTTATATATGTAGGACTATTCATTTAAGAACATGTTTGATGTTGGCTTCACTTTACTAATTCTACGTTTGCATAGACAAATTGGGCTTGCAATAAAATGCAATCTGTGTTATTTTTCACAATTCAACATTCAGTATTTGTATGCCAACGAAGCGGTAACGTATGCATCGGTAACGTATGTAACCATGGTGATGATGAAAGCACGCTACATGTTTTCCTCCATAAAGCACATGTAGGTACATACTGTCATAGCCATACATTGTTTAGGTTCTGAAACTGCTTTTGTCTAAAAGGTAGGTAACGGATGTATCAGTGAAAAGACCGACACGACATTTTCTAACTACAAAGCTGGATGTTAAAAGTACACCTGAATGTTCAGTGTGTACGAGGTGTTGACGAACACACAACTGATGGAATCGTAAAACCTCGTGCCCAATGCATGTCTGTAAACGAACACTCAACTGATGGAATCGTAAAACCTCGTGCCCAATGCATGTCTGTAAACGAACACTCAACTGATGGAATCGTAAAACCTCAATGCATGTCTGTAAACGAACACTCAACTGATGGAATCGTAAAACCTCGTGCCCAATGCATGTCTGTAAACGAACACTCAACTGATGGAATCGTAAAACCTCGTGCCCAATGCATGTCTGTAAACGAACACACAACTGATGGAATCGTAAAACCTCGTGCCCAATGCATGTCTGTAAACGAACACTCAACTGATGGAATCGTAAAACCTCGGGCCCAATGCATGTCTGTAAACGAACACTCAACTGATGGAATCGTAAAACCTCGTGCCCAATGCATGTCTGTAAACGAACACACAACTGATGGAATCGTAAAACCTCGTGCCCAATGCATGTCTGTAAACGAACACTCAACTGATGGAATCGTAAAACCTCAATGCATGTCTGTAAACGAACACTCAACTGATGGAATCGTAAAACCTCGTGCCCAATGCATGTCTGTAAACGAACACTCAACTGATGGAATCGTAAAACCTCGTGCCCAATGCATGTCTGTAAACGAACACTCAACTGATGGAATCGTAAAACCTCGTGCCCAATGCATGTCTGTAAACGAACACTCAACTGATGGAATCGTAAAACCTCGTGCCCAATGCATGTCTGTAAACGAACACACAACTGATGGAATCGTAAAACCCCAATGCATGTCTGTAAACGAACACAGGGTTCCCCAAAGGGCGTATCCCTGCGTGCTATACGCACTAAAAGCCAAAGAGACGTACTCAACATGTGTGGAGGGTAACGCATTTAACCAAAAAACGAGCGGGTCCCGTGACGTACTAAATATCCGTTATCGTGCGTACTCTAGGTACTGTTTTGAGACTGTAGTCGTTAGCTTAGTTTGGTGTCAATGCCAATTTTACGCGGGAACAACATCTAAAAGGAAGCTGAAGCCGATGCAGATGTTGCTGTGCCCGGCAAAGGTTTTGGTCTAAAATGCTCTGGTTGCTGGCGCAAAAGCTTGTTGGGCGACTTGAACGGTGAACGAATACACTGCTCAGACAGATCCAGCCATGCACAGGAGGAAACATATCGCACACACCGAGCACAAGATACAGATGTTTTCAAACAGAATGGAAGAGGACGTATACACAATGACATTGATAGGCTTACATTTGAAACTTCGAAATGATGGTCGTGGATTGACTTCTGGAAAAAGTCGTATTGAAGACTCAAAAAGACGTCAGTCCACGAACATCACCGAGAAGTTTCAAATTTTTATTTATTTTATTTATTTACAAGGATTTATATCGCGCACGTATCTCACCACACAAGGCGACTCAAGGCGCATGACTGTTACCTATTAATGCCGTGTGAAATGGAATTTTTTACACAATATATCACGCATTCACATCGGCCAGTAGATCGACTGCCTTTAGGCGCTGCATCCACCTTTCACGGCCTATTATTCCAGGTCACACGGGTATTTTGGTGGACATTTTTATCTACGCCTATACAATTTTGCCAGGAAAGACCCTTTTGTCAATCGTGGGATCTTTAACGTGCACACCCCAATGTAGTGTACACGAAGGGACCTCAGTTTTTCGTCTCATCCGAAAGACTAGCACTTGAACCCACCACCTAGGTTAGGAAAGGGGGGAGAAAAAAGCGGCCTGACCCAGGGTCGAACACGCAACCTCTCGATTCCGAGCGCAAGTGCGTAACCACTCGGCCACCCAGCCCCACAAATGCAAGCCTGTCAATGTGATTGTATTTCAAGTCTCACAGACTGCACCAGTTACATTTGCTTAATTCTCTGTCAACAACTGGTTCTGAGTCATGGAAATAATCTAATGGAAGCTCCACCCCCATACCAAGCAAACGTACCTTTTTCTTCTTCTTTTTTTTTTTACAAAGAGAGATCCAAAATACCCCTTTCAAGTAGCATCTGGGGGGGGGGGGGGGATCAAGGCGCGCGCGCACCCGTGTGTGTGTGGTTTTTTTTTTAATGCAACAAAACAAGGTAATGTTTAAATGTTCTCCTGGAATATTCCCACAACAAAACCACTTCATATCAAACAATGTGTTAGCACAATGTATTATCAGTACAGTAGGGCTTTGGGGCCCCTGGACTTTTGGGACCTTCTAAAATTTCACTGACGTGGTCCATTCTGGGGGTGATGTGAGACCGCTTCATCATGGTTGTTATTCTGTGCATGAGAGGAGAGCCAGCTGTCAGAGTGTCTGGGGGTGATGTGAGACCGCTTCATCATGGTTGTTATGCTGTGCATGAGAGGAAAGCCAGCTGTCAGAGTGTCTGGGGGTGGTGTGAGACCGCTTCATCATGGTTGTTATTCTGTGCATGAGAGGAATGCCAGCTGTCACAGTGTCTAGGGGTGATGTGAGACCGCTTCATCATGGTTGTTATTCTGTGCATGAGAGGAAAGCCAGCTGTCACAGTGTCTGGGGGTGATGTGAGACCGCTTCATCATGGTTGTTATTCTGTGCATGAGAGGAAAGCCAGCTGTCAGAGTGTCTGGGGGTGATGTGAGACAGCTTCATCATGGTTGTTATTCTGTGATTGAGAGGAAAGCCAGCTGTCAGAGTGTCTGGGGGTTATGTGAGACCGCTTCATCATGGTTGTTATTCTGTGCATGAGAGGAAAGCCAGCTGTCAGAGTGTCTGGGGGTGGTGTGAGACCGCTTCATCATGGTTGTTATTCTGTGCATGAGAGGAAAGCCAGCTGTCACAGTGTCTGGGGGTGATGTGAGACCGCTTCATCATGGTTGTTATTCTGTGCATGAGAGGAAAGCCAGCTGTCAGAGTGTCTGGGGGTGGTGTGAGACCGCTTCATCATGGTTGTTATTCTGTGCATGAGAGGAAAGCCAGCTGTCACAGTGTCTGGGGGTGATGTGAGACCGCTTCATCATGGTTGTTATTCTGTGCATGAGAGGAAAGCCAGCTGTCAGAGTGTCTGGGGGTGATGTGAGACCGCTTCATCATGGTTGTTATTCTGTGCATGAGAGGAAAGCCAGCTGTCAGAGTGTCTGGGGGTGATGTGAGACCGCTTCATCATGGTTGTTATTCTGTGCATGAGAGGAAAGCCAGCTGTCAGAGTGTCTGGGGGTGATGTGAGACCGCTTCATCATGGTTGTTATTCTGTGCATGAGAGGAAAGCCAGCTGTCAGAGTGCATCAGTCACTTGTAACATCAGAGTTATTAAAAGTCCCCAGAAAGGATGATCACCAAGAGGAAGAAAGAACCACTCCTTCGCTGGCTTCAAATCCAGTTGTCCTTATTGTTCGATCCCCACGGTCGGCGAGGGATTTATTTCCCAGAGTCAACTTAGTGCAGACTCCCCTCGGAGGCCGAACACCCCCGTGTGCACGCATGCGCACGATAAAGAACCCAAGTTCACAGCGGAAGTCTCAGGGCTTGGAAACATGAATACACGCATGCAGGAAGAAAAGTAAAGGAGCAAACAAGGGGTAGCGCCGTATACTGTATGGCAGCTCGCTTTCCCCAGGTAGGGTAACCTCACAGGACTATATGCAATCTTATCCTTATCCTTGTGTAGAGAAAGCTACAGCATGCGCTTAAAATGGATTCCGCATTTGATCTGGTCAAATCAGTAAGGAATCGGATAGGGGAAGAAACTCTGTCTGTGTATTTCCTTAGTCGTGCATTTTTTGCAGTTGTTTCCCTTGGATAGATCGCTGTCACTATAACCTCATTACCTGCGCTGGTCTTCGGCGCCAATTTGGCATCGGTGTTGAATAAATGATCGACCCGGAGTCGCTTT
This sequence comes from Littorina saxatilis, assembly GCF_037325665.1. Lineage (NCBI taxonomy): Eukaryota > Metazoa > Mollusca > Gastropoda > Littorinimorpha > Littorinidae > Littorina > Littorina saxatilis. Next base: position 1,280 of record NW_027127794.1, on the reverse strand, counting down.
TGAAAGTCAAGCAATTAATGAGGTATTTCATGTATCTACCGATATATTGAATACATGCATTACGTTCATATTATTCGTTGGTTTCACTTTGTAACTGCAGTCACAGAATATCCATGCCTAAAAGTGACTGAGTTTTGTGAGACACATTTGATATTGCAGAGCTTTGTTTGTTTGTTTGTTTGCTTAACGCCCAGCCGACCACGAAGGGCGGGCCATATCAGGGCGGTGCTGCTTTGACATATAACGTGCGCCACACACAAGACAGAAGTCGCAGCACAGGCTTCATGTCTCACCCAGTCACATTATTCTGACACCGGACCAACCAGTCCTAGCACTAACCCCATAATGCCAGACGCCAGGCGGAGCAGCCACTAGATTGCCAATTTTAAAGTCTTAGGTATGACCCGGCCGGGGTTCGAACCCACGACCTCCCGATCACGGGGCGGACGCCTTACCACTAGGCCAACCGTGCCGGTTATATTGCAGAGCTCGACCTTGGGGAATTTACAGAGATCGAGTGAACAAAGTGTTGTTTGAATGCGCTGTGTTTGACACACCGTACTCCCCCTTGAATACTTGGATCAGAGCAAATGAACTGACTACAGATATCATGTTTCATTTTGTGATTTCTGTTTAGACACACGCTGCTAATGCTGGTAAAACGACACAGATCTTGTTTCATTTCGTGATTTCTGTTTAGAAACACGCTGCTAATGCTGGTTAAACGAGGCAGATCATGTTTCATTTTGTAATTTCTGTTTAGACACACGCTGCTAATGCTGGCAAAACGGAGCACATCCTGAGTCACTATTTCCAGTTTTTATTCGAGATTTGTGCATTATTTTGTTCACAAACCATGAAAAGGGATTCTTGTGGTTAGGTTCCAGTTTCCATTTTGGCAATCATGTGAAGGCACTGGAACTCACGAGAACACGTGCGTGTCACAGAGAAAGAGGGTACACATTTTTGCACAGAAACATAATCATCCTGTCGCTATTTATTACGAGGAACTGATCCTGCACAGGGTACAGTACCAAGTAAACGCCCACCCCCTACTTTCGATCGACATTGGTGCTTTAGGGGGGTGGGCGTATACAAGGTAGTGTACGGTACTTACCTTTGGCGGAGATTGTGCAAGTGTTTACAAAGAGGGGAACTCCGAAATTATGTGTTCAATGGCCATAATTTCTGGGTTGCTTCCCTTCAACCAACATGCACAGAACCCCACATGATGCCCTCTGGACAGCAAGGTAACGAGAATTCAAGATCAAAGTGTGAGG
>NW_027127793.1:0-1000 GCF_037325665.1 Littorina saxatilis | reverse complement strand
AATCTACTGGCCGTATAAAATTTCATTTCACACGGCATCACTGCAGAGCGCCTAGAACTGTACCCACGGAATATACGCGATATAAGACTCATTGATTGATTGATTGAAAATACCAAAGCTTTCTTTCAGTCTTTCTTTTCTCAAGTGTTGCATCTGTTTTGTATAATATGTGCACGACAAAACGGGCAACTATGCACTTACGAAAAACATAAAGAAAGGGGTGTTTCCGAGAAAGAGATGAAATAAAAGTGACAAGAAAAGCATAAATAAGCCGCATCAAATTTCATTTCATTTCATTTTCATTTTCATTACTTTTTTGTCCCATCGCTGGGAAATTCGGGTCGCTTCCTCCCAGTGGAAAGCTAGCAGCAACGGAGTCGCGCTACCCAGGTGTCTGCGTGTTTAGGTGTATTCAGCCACCTGCGCTTATGGCAGAATGACCAAGGTCTTTTACGTGCCATTGTGATGACACGGGGGTGGGACATGGCTTCCGTCTCTGGGTCTGCACATACGTTGACCCGTGTCCGTCCCGGCCCGAATTCGAACCTGCGACCTTCCGATCACAAGTCCAGTGCTCTACCAACTGAGCTACCGGGCCCCCCGGTCATGGCAGCTTTTTTTAGTCCACAATGCCATGCCAGACGACCAAGAATATTGAAAGCAATATGAAAAAGACACATTGTCCACGCTTCAGTTAAGGGGGGGGGGGGGGGGAGGGACGAGAATGAAATCCAAAGAGAAAGATTATTTACTGACTGATTTGTATTTTTTTTAGAAAGTAAATACTTCTGGGTTAATGGCGTTTGGGGTGGCTGATGAAAATCAAGATTAGATTATCAAATTATGATGGAAGCCTAGTTATCTTGGCAATTTTATGATAACAAAATCTCATTTGTTAATTTGTTTGTTTTGTGTTAGGGTTATAACGAGTATGGATAAGGCCTGCCCCCTTGAAGACAGTGGATTAATCTGTCCACCATCATAATACTTAGGTGTAAGC
>NW_027127792.1:42500-50531 GCF_037325665.1 Littorina saxatilis | reverse complement strand
TTAGTGGTAGGATACTGATAATTACATAAACGAGCGAGAACTGTGATAAAGCGAAAACATGTTGTGTGAGATAGGCAAAAACTAATCATGATTAATTTAACACCAAAAGAACTGTCGGTGAAAATTCAATGGTATCGCAGACTGTTCAGTCACATTGATTTTCATCAGACGAGCATCTTCTAAGAGACGCTCGTCGATTCTCGCTTTATCGTTAAGTCTTGCTCGTCGCGCGCAGTTCCAAAGAAAGGCCTTTATCTCGGTTTAGTCGCCAAATTCGTCCCTGCCTGAGCTATCGAAAGGCTCTTGTGAAGCTTTACTCGCTAAAACCTACTTTTCCTGCTACATGTAGTAGGAAACAGCCGTCAAGCAACGGGCTCACACAGCGAGATATTGAAAGGCTCTATCGTATCTTTACTCGCCAAAACCTAGCCTTCTCTCCACTAAGAAACGGCGGTCAGGTAACGCGCTGGTAGTGTTCTATATTCATTAAAAAAAATGTTTAGAGATAAACACATCACTGTTAAATTAAAAAGAAACAAGTCACACACACACACACACACACACACACACACACACACACACACACACACACACACACACACACACACACACACACACACACACACACACACACACACACACATACACCACGACCCTCGTCTCGATTCCCCCTCTATGTTAAAACATTTAGTCAAAACTTGACTAAATGTAAAAAGTAAGGACCGAAAATGAATACACAATAGAAGTTCTAAGTTGTATCCATACACTTCTGTGAAAAGAGATGACTGAAAACGGATTAGCGCAGGTGGCGAGCAGAAAGACACATGTGTGTTTATTACAGTGTTTTTTTCAGTACAAGCAACATTTCACTATGACCTAGTTTTCAAAAAGCGAATTTCAATGTAAAGACAAGCTTTGCAGCCAAGCAAATTGTTACTATAACCGAGTTTTTAATAAGCGAATATCAATGTAAACACAACCTTTGCAGCCAGGCACGAGCACTGGTAGCAGGATTCAGCGCTCAGTGCAGCTCTGAACATTTCCTGAGATCATACAGCGAGGATAATCTGGCGCTCATTATTACACACGCGAGGATAGATTTCCCAATCGGACTTTGCCTGTGAGGGGAGCAGGCTAATTACGGCCAGCATGATCGGCCATTAAATGGCCCAAGCGGATCGATAGCTCGCCGTGCGAGAGCCTTGTCTTGCGGTCGTTTCTTAGCGGCGAGAAGGCTAGGTTTTGGCGAGTAAAGCTACGTCAGAGCCTTTCACTAGTTCGCATGTAGCAGGAAGACTACGGTTTTACGAGTAAAACTACACAAGAGCGAAGTGACAGAGAGAGAGAGAGAAACAGAGAGAGAGAGAGAGAGAGAGAGAGAGAGAGAGAGAGAGAGAGAGTTAGAGAGAGAGACAGAGAGAGAGAGAAAGAGAATGAGAGAGAGAGACAGACAGAGAGAGAGAGACAGACAGAGAGAGAGACAGAGAGAGAGAAAGACAGAGGGAGAGAGAGACAGAGAGAGACAGAGACAGAGAGAGACACAGAGAGAGAGAGGGAGAGAGAGAGACATAGAGAGACAGAGAGAGAGAGAGCCAGAGAGAGAGAGACAGAGACAGAGAAAGAGACAGAGAGAGAGAGAGAGAGAGAGAGAGAGAGAGAGAGAAAGAGAGAGAGAGAGAGAGAGAGAACAAGCAGCCAGGCTTTAGATTGTTGGTATGTATCCAAGTGGAAGGATGTTCTCATCCTATGTAAAAGCCTGCCCGGGCTGATCTGCGAATGTGTACAAGTTCATTTACACTTAACGAAAGAAACCCTTAACTATGGACATGCCAAGACAAAAACTAATCAGATTCGATCCGTTCAAGGAATCGTCCAAGAAGTCATGGCTTTGAGGCCCGAAGACCCAGAACAAGACCCCCAATCGGCCAGGGAAGGATCATCACAATTTGAACAACTATTAACACAACCACATTTTTTCATTTGGCAATAAGAAAACAAATCTGAACCTGTCCCTTTATATACTCGGACAGCCCTGGATCTAGAACCGGGGTTGAAAAAAGGGCCCCATAAGGAACTGGAAGATGGAAATCCCAGTCTTAGCCGTTAATGATACAATAATATTTGTCTTTTGGCAAATAGAAAAGCATCCAATATTATCCTCTCTTGTGGCGGAACACACCGTTTGTTAATAGAAAATGTCGCATTAAAGATAGAGCAACAAGCCCGGCAATAGAGCCAAAAAGACCCAGATACTGGATTGTTTTAGTTGCTCCCTGTCGGCCTGCGACGAGGGGGGGGGGGGGGGGCACAATCTAAACAGTTATTGGTACAATAATATTTGATTTTCCTTTTAAACAATGCAGGAAGCCAGTCTAATGTAAGAAAAACACTACTTAAGGATCGGACAACAATCCCAGTGACCACGCCAAAGGACCAATGGTTATTTAAGTGGCTCCCTATCGACTTGTGAGGGGACATCACAATCTAAACAATTATTGATTGGATAAAAGAGAATTTCTCTGTTGGCACACACACACACACACACACACACGTACACGCACGATCAAACACACACACATACACACACACACACACACACACACACACACAGAGTTATCCAGCATGACATCGGACAGCTACCTTTTCCTACCACGCTAAGGGTCCCAGATCCGGAAAGGGATAGCACAATCAAAACAATTGTTGATGTGATCTTGTTCTTCTCATACGTTCATGAGCTGAAACTACCACATGACTGTTTGCGTGTGAGCCCGTTCTTGCCCCGCAATTCAGGAGGATGCATGCTTGGTATTTTTGTGTTTCTATAACCCACCGAACTCTTACATGGATTTCCGGGACATGTCCGTGCGCATTTAGGGGGATAAGTCACCAGCAGGTATGAAAGTAAGTTGACCTGGGATATCGGAGCAGGCACGGCCGGTATTTGAACACTCAGCTTTCCGCATGGGAGGCCGGTGTAACACGAAATTTTTACTCCACGAAAAATTTACTCCGGAGTAAATATTTCGTACGAAATTCTTACTCCGAGTACACTTTTCGTACGAGAAAAGAACTCTCCAAAGCACGAAAAAAGTACTCCCTCCACGAAATTTTTACTCCCCATTTTTTTTACTTCCAGTAAAAATCTCGTACGCAAAAATGGGATGCGGGCGAAGGGATAATGCCAATAAGTGATCTCGCGCAAACGAATGTCGCGCTACCCTCCTTCCACCCCTTCCACCACCAAGACTAACAAGGGGACAAGGGAGTACAAGTTTCGTACACCTGGCATGGGAAGTTAAATTGCTCGTGTTGGGATGAAGTAATTTATTCGTTATTTATTCGTCAGGGGAGTAACATTTTTGTTCGAAATGTTTACTCGGAACTCACCTGTCTTGGGGAGTAATTTTCTCGTGCAATGGGGGAGTGCTTTTTCGTAAAGGGAGTAACTTTTTCGTACGAAATGTTTACTCCGGAGTAAAAATCTCGTGGGAGTAATTTTCTCGTGTTACACCGGCGTCTTGTCCACCATGTCTCAATAACAATAACAGATCGTTATTGTCCATTAAAATATTACATAGAAATGGAAATTTTTCAGTAACGTGATACTTCTGAACTTTTGTCTTTTGAAATAAAAAAATAATTTGTCTAATTTTTGAGTCACTTGAGAAAAAGTGACTCTATGTAATTGGTCAGTGTTAGTCTGTCCGGCCGGCCGTCCGGCCGGCCGTCCGTAGACACCACCTTAACGTTGGACTTTTCTCGGAAACTATCAAAGCGATCGGGCTCATATTTTGTTTAGTCGTGACCTCCAATGACCTCTACACTTTAACGATGGTTTCGTTGACCTTTGACCTTTTTCAAGGTCACAGGTCAGCGTCAAAGGAAAAATTAGACATTTTATATCTTTGACAAAGTTCATCGGATGTGATTGAAACTTTGTAGGATTATTCTTTACATCAAAGTATTTACATCTGTAGCCTTTTACGAACGTTATCAGAAAAACAAGGGAGATAACTAGCCTTTTCTGTTCGGCAACACACAACTTAACGTTGGGCTTTTCTCGGAAACTATAAAAGTGACCGGGCTCAAATTTTATGTGAACGTGACTCATTGTGTTGTGAATAGCAATTTCTTCCTGTTCATCTGATGCCTCATATAATATTCAGAACTGCGAAAGTGACTCGATCGAGCGTTTGCTCTTCTTGTCTATATTTGTCCCCAGTACTAGTGACTATTTGGGACATGATTTGTTGATACGATAAAAACAAAGGGGGGGGGGGGAGGGGTTTGGGACGGGTGGGGGTAAGGATTACGGGAGAGGGACTGTTAAAGTTAAGAGTTACAGTGATAAAATTTGAAGAAAATAATCTACTATTGCTCCTTTAAAGATCGCACAACCCCCCCCCCCCCCCCCCCGACTATCACGCCAACAGGATCCCTGCCCAGGGTTGTTTAAGTGGCTGCCTATCGACCCGGGTGGGGCACAACGTGACCGCAATACATTACGCCCTTCACGGCCAATCATGTCACGCCAAACACAATCACTGGACACTTCCTGGCCAGTCGCTTGGCCGGACGCTGGTCAGTGGAGCCTTATCAATGAAAACGAGGGGCAGAAGGAGGGCCGGATTAAGCGCCCTCACGGCCTGGACACGACTGGACTCTGGAAGACATTGGACTCTTTTTTGGTGTCGTCGGGAGTGGGATATATAGATGCTTGTTTATTTGACGGAATTATTCATGCCAATCTGAGAAAAAAAATAAATTTGTTGGTGTGTGTGTGAAGAGTGGGATAGATGCTAGTTGTTTTTATTGAATTATGCATGCTGAAAAACGTTCTTATCATTTAATTGGTGCATGCATTACGATATCAAATTGAAATCTTTCTGGCATATACGCATTTCGCCGAATAGCGCTTTAAGAATCTTCGTTTTTTCGATCGGGAATCATAATTAATAATCAATTTCTGTCAGGGAAAAAGGATTCAGAACTGATATTTTTTCCCCACATAACTGAATTACCATTGCGTCGACTTTGATGTAGCTCAGCAGCAATTATGGGACTGAACCTGTATTCGTTATCCCATAAAATGTGACCCCTTCATAGAGGCACTGAGCAACTTCTGTCGATAAATAATTAAACAAATACGAAAGGGCTATTCTTGTTTTGGGCAGTGCATGCTATTCCGAGAGACTCGAGTGAAAACGTGATTGCAATCACTCTCATACCATTCTACGCAGTTGTCGAGCTCTGTAGCAGAAGTTTACGCTGACACCAGCAGACTCCAAGCGCAGAAATACTCGAACAAATATTTGGGCAGTGCACTGATGATGTACAGCAAATAGGCATGTAATCAAATGTGTTAGGTCAAATTCCAGGTCACAGACAGACACGTGATCTCACAAGCGAGATTCGAATCAGCATTGACTTTTATCTGGAATTTAAATGTCACACGGTTTCCTTGTAAGATTTCATTTTTACATGAGATCCGTCGATGTTTGTACATGACTTGTTCGAACTCGTCAGCATCGTCACCATTTATAAATGCCAGATTACCTCAGAGTCATTAAAAAAGGATTAATGTGCATGGAGGGTGTTTTTTCGCCACATCCTGGCACTGGCAAAGCGCTTACGGTGTGGAAATATAATGAACGAGGTGATCATGAAAATGTGTACATTGAAGCGTAATGAATACAGCACGCAATCAGACATGAACACATCATTAACTGCAGTTGTCAGAGGTAGCGTCCTTCCAGCCTATACTTGATCATGTTCGCCCCCACAGATCTGCCCTGGCTTTTAACTGGAATAAGAGCATTATTTCACTGGGGCACACACTGGAACACAGGAGCGTAGCTAATTCTGTACAGAGTTGATTGTTTTTCTAAATTAAATCTGCAGAATGACGCAGGCGCCACACAATTAAAATAAAGCTTTAATCAAACAACAACAACAACAACAACAACAACAACAACAACAACAACAACAACAACAACAACAACAACAACAACAACAACGACACATTTCCGATCTGAAAATACTTCAGCCAGGATGTTGATTTTGAGCATGTGTTGAGAGAAGCTCTATACAAGCCTTACAAGTACAAGCCTCAAACTATTCGTGGTAGTGAAAATGATCACTTTCACCAGAAGGAATGTAGCTTTAACAAGGTGACTGTAACAAATAGTGCGTAACTTGAAAGCGAAACGAGCACACCGCAAGCAGGTCATTAACCGTCATTACTAAAGAAGCAGCATAATTGGACACTAATGAGTGCGCTGAACCTCGAAATTAATATTGACTTCGATCGCAAATTGTGGTTAAGGCGACGCTTCGATGGCTGCAGGCATGTTCCAAGTGTGAAATGTATCCCTCGATGATTCACACAATCATTTCACACTCCATGTCCGGTTCGGTTGATTAAACAGAGTTATTACAACAGCGTCTGAAGCTCGAGTGAGATATGTTAGTATATTAGCCTCGGGCCTAATAATATACTAATTAATATTAATATTTCTAACTCTTTTTCATTTAACTCTCCTATTTTGATGGATAAATACGCAGGGGATCCCCTGTGGGGTATGGCGTCATATAGCTGAGATGATGTTTTCTTTTCGGGTTGCTTCTATTTTCTCCTGTTTGTTTATTTGTCAGACTGTTTCGCAATCAATCAATCGGGAGAAAAAAAGTGTTTTTTCGCGTTCTTTTGGTATAGATATAATTATCAGAGTTGCAGTAGATTTGGATGGTTTGAATGTAAGGTCAAAAGTGGACAGTTGTACTGTCTGCAGTGGCATCGTCGTCGTAGTGTGTGTGTGTGTGTGTGTGTGTGTGTGTGTGTGTGTGTGTGTGTGTGTGTGTGTGTGTGTGTGTGTTTGTGTGTGTGTGTGTGTGTGTGTGTGTGTGTGCATGCGATGTGTTTGTGTGTGCGTGCGTGCATGCTTGCGTGCGTGTATGTGTGTGTATGTGCGTGCGTGCTTGCGTGCGTGCGTATGTGTGTATGGACATTGCTCATATTTAGATGATTTTGAATGTTTTTCGTTCACAGAAATGATGCTATGACAACACCCAGAGTATCACACACATCTCAGAGTCGATCAAAAAGCATCATCCAGCAAATACACTAGACACGAAATCGTGAGGTTTAAAATTGATTGCGGGTTATTTGTGTGCTATTTCCATTTACTTGGTGCTCCTGATTCTGTTGTTCCATTGAAAACGGAGCTCTATTTTTACATAAGAAAGAAAAGCGTCATTTAATACAGCGGGTATCAACTTTGTTTAAAGGCACAGTAAGCCTCCCGTAAACCATCACAGATACTGTTAGGCTTTTACACAGTACAAACACCCTTTCATTTAAACACTCACCCGGGAACGTAGAAGAAGAAGAAGAATTTAAACACTCACCACTTGAGAACATCCTAGGTGCCCTCCGAAAAAGAGCGAGCAATTTTCAAAGAATTTATTTTTGCGTGGTTTATCTTACCCCTGAGCCATCGTGAACCCGTGTGATCCAGTTTTCCGTTTTCACAATGTTGTCGTCAGTTTGTAATTCGCTGTGAGCTTATCTGCAATAGCACGTTATTATTTACCTCTGACTATGCACGAAACAAACGGCTGTGGTTCACAAGAACTCTAGCGATGGCTTTTGACTGTTCAGAGGAACTGGCGATAGGCATAAACCGTCGTCTGCTACGAGAACCACGACCTTGCGTGACCCTGCTTCCGGGCTTTTCTTTTTTCAAACTTTCAAAACTTCGAATTGTACTGATCTTGTCTTGATGAAAAAAGAATTCTTTTATGATGTTTGTGTAACAAGCTGTCAATTTATTATTTAGATTTTAAAAGTTAGGTCTAGCGCCAAAACGCACCACGGTCTGATTGTGTGAGAAGACAATCCGCAAAATTAATTCTTTGAAAATTGCTCGCTCTTTACGTAGGGCACCTAGGATGTTCCCGTTCGGTGAGCGTTCAAATGGAAGGGAGTTTGTACTGTGTATAAAAGCCTGACAGTATCTGTGATGGTTTACG